>NW_027592273.1:0-47500 GCF_964213995.1 Mustelus asterias
GGTAGTCAGGAACTGAGTTACTCTCCGCAGTATTCCCAGCCTCTGACCTGCTCTTGTAGCCACTGTGTTTATGTGGTGAGTCCAGTTGAGTTTCTGGTCAATGGTAACCCCAAGGATGTTGACAGTGGGGGATTCAGTGATGGTTACACCATTGAATGTCAAGGGGCAGTGGTTAGAGTGTCTCTTATTGGTGATGGTCATTGCCTGGCACTTGTGTGGCGTGAATGTTACTGCCACTTGTCAGCCCGAGCCTGGATATTGTCCAGATCTTGCTGCGTTTAAACATGGACTGCTTCAGTATCTGAGGAGTCGCGAATGGTGCTGAACATTGTGCAATCATCAGTGAACATCCCCACTTCTGACCTTATGACGGAGGGAAGGTCATTGATGAAGCAGGTGGAGATTGTTGGGCCTAGGACACTACTGGAAAAGATAAGTGTGAACCAGTGGATCTGATTTATTATTGTCACAGGTATTGGGATGCAGTGAAAAGTATTGTTTCTTGCGCACTGTACAGACAGAGCATACCGTTCATAGAGTACATAGGGGAGAAGGAAAGGAGAGAGTGCAGAATGTAGTGTTACAGTCACAGCTAGGGTGTAGAGAAAGATCAACTTAATGCGAGGTAGGTCCATTCAAAAGTCTGACAGCAGCAGGGAAGAAGCTGTTCTTGAGTCGGTCGGTACGTGTCCTCAGACTTTTGTATCTTTTTCCCGACGGAAGAAGGTGGAAGAGAGAATGCCCGGGGTGCGTGGGGGTCCTTGATTATGCCGGCTGCTTTTCCCCGAGGCAGCAGGAAGGGGTTAGGGTCAGTGCTGCCCTGAGCCAGGGCCACGGCTTAACTCCGGTCTCTTTGTCCGTTTATTTCCTGTCTAATTGCCCTGTTGGCAGAGGATTTGATTTATTATTGTCACATGTACTGGGATACAGTGAAAAGTATTGTTTCTTGCGCGCTATACAGACAAAGCATACCGTTCATAGAGAAGGAAAGGAGACAGTGCAGAATGTAGTGCTCCAGTCACAGCGAGGGTGTGGAGAAGGAGTATTCCCAGCTGTGAGATAAGAAGAGATTGCGGATGCCGGAAGCTGAAACAGGAGCTGAAAATGCTGGAAAATCTCCGCAGCTCCGAGCAGCGCCTGTGGGAAGGGTCACCCAGACTCGAAACGTTGGCTCTATTCTCTCTCCACGGATGCTGTCAGACCCACTGCGAGTCTCCAGCATTTTCTGGAAAAAAGCAAATTCCTGCGGATGCTGGAATCTGAAACCAAGAGAGAAAATGCTGGAAAATCTCAGCAGGTCTGGCAGCGTCTGTGAGGAGGGAAAAGAGCTGACGTTTCGAGTCCAGGCGACCCTTTGTCAAAGCTTTGAGCTGTTTGACCCTTTGAGCTTTGATAAAGTGTCACCTGGACACGAAAAGTCAGCTCTTTTCCCGCCTTACAGAAGCTGCCAGACCCGCTGAGATTTTCCAGCATCTTTTCTTCTGGTTCCAGCATTTTCTGTTGCTGCATTACCAGCTTGTCTGGTTCAGCCGGTCCGTCCAGAATTTGCTGACCTTTTCTGAGCCATCCCGGCAGTGTTTCTTGCCGTCACGTTGTCAGCCAGTTAATGTCTTGCTTTCCCCCCACTCCCCTTCTCTCTCCCCCAACCCCCTCGCCATGGGCTACAGCATCGAGAACTGTTCGTGCGACCGGCGACTGTACAATGAGAGGCGGTACTGTGACGCTTACAGGGGCAACTACAGCCGAGACCAGGGCGACGGCTACCACGAGTCCGACTACTGCTCCCGCAATTCGTACAACTACCGGCATTCACAGGGGAACGGGACCGGAGCTACAGGAGTCGGAAGAGCAGCAGACGTAAGCACAAGCGGCGACGGCACAGAAGCAGGTCATATAGTCGGTCTTCCTCGGTGAGTACACCCGCCTCTCTATTAGTGTGTCAATAGCTTTTCTCTTTACAGCCCACAGGACTGGGTAAGTAAAGCACTTTTCTTATTCTGCTCTTTTTATGGTTGTGTGGACTGTTTTAAGGTGGAACACTCGCACAAGCCCACAAGCTTGGTTGTCTGTCTGTTGTCTCTTGGACAGCTGTGAGCTAGGACCGCGGCGACTCTCTTTTTCTCTCTGTCTCTCTCTCTCGCACACTCTTTTCCATCGATCCGTCTGCTTCAGTGAGCCCACATACTTGCCGTCGGTTTGGGGGTTTTTTGGGTGGCCAGGAGGTTGTTGCGGTTCAGCCTTCCCTTGGCGTAGCGTCCGTCCAGCAGCTATCGAGGGCTGCCCAGGAAGGCACTAGGATTGTTCTCTGTAGTTTCACTTCCCTCCGCACAGCAAGTGACACCCCCCCCAGAGCCAATCTCATTCACTGTGAGCTCAATAGGTGAGAGCGGGGTAGCCGACTAACTGCTGACTTTCTTGCAATCTCTGGGAGAACGCTGTGCCGAGGAGCTTTTTTGCAATCCTCCCACCCCTCTCCATGATTTGTCTCACTGTGTGTGGATTCCCTCCGTCACCACAGTCTGTGTCCGCTCTTAACTCGTTTGTTTATTCGTCGCAAGTAAGGCTTGCGTTAACACTGCAATGAAGTTACTGTGAAATTACCCCAGTCGCCCACACTCCGGCGCCTGTTCGGCTCAACGCACCCTAACCAGCACGTCTTTCAGACTGTGGGAGGAAACCGGAGCACCCGGAGGAAACTCACGCAGACACGGGGGAGAGAATGCAGACTCCACACAGACAGTGACCCGAGCCGGGAATCGAACCCGGGTCCCTGGTGCTGTGAGGCAGCAGCGCTAACCACCGTGCCGTCCACGTGGGAGTAACTGGAATCTCCCCCCCCCCCCCCCCCCCCTTTTGTCTCACTGGCATCTTGCTCCTCCTCCTCCTCCTCCTCTTGTCCCGACATGGTTACGGAGCCGTCTGCCCAGGTCTAACCACCCCACCCCCAGCCAGCAGCGCGGGGCTGGGACGGGGTGGGAGTGTGGGCCAAGTGATGGAATGCAGCCTCGTGACTGTTTGGTTTGGGGCCAGCCATTCGCCCTCTCTCTCTTCCGCTATTTCCAAACAGAGCAAAGGGTTTTTTTTTATATTTAATTTTTCTCCTCCCCTGCCCTTTCTGTTGAAATGCTGTTCTTTCTCCCCCCCCCCCCCCCCCCCCCCCCCCCCCTGCCCCACCCACCCCCCCTAACCTTTCGTTGTTTCCCCCACTTGCGTAAACCTGCAGAGGCGCGCACTGGGTTTCTCCAAATCCGGCCACGTATGATAGAATTGATCATGGAAGGGAGAAAAATTTAACCATGTGTTGAGTGTTCCTGTCTCAGTGTGGATGCGTGCGTGTGTGTGTGCGTGCGTGCGTGGGGCTGCTTGTGTTAAGATAGGAGTTGAGTTTAGCCTTAACATCTGGATTATAAGAATGGAAAGTAATGCATTGAACAGTACACTTGGCAGAGCAAGGGTCTTTTTCTTCTCTTAGGAAAGGGGTTGCAGCGATATTAACGTTCTTTACTTCCGTAAATTTGAGTAACTGCAGCTGCGATCAAATCGGCACCTAGCTGGCCAACTCCAAGCCGCCTTGCCGCCCGCTCGGACCCCCCTCCTGGCGCTCACCGGCACCCCCACTGTGCGGCCCAGAGAGGACAGCCGTGGCTGGTTGCCGAGGACGTAGAGGTGGACCATGCCTATTCCTGCTGAAGGCAGCAATCGGCACGGTTGGGCAGGGCAGCGGGGTATTTCCAGTCCCAATTTGCAAAGACAACCGATTAGTATCACTGCAACTCAGCTGGGAAAAGTTTTTGAATTGAATGGCTTAAATTAATTGCATTAGAACGGACTTATTGGGAGCAGTGATTAGCGATTTGTAAACTTAAATCTTGCTGAACTGTATTGGATGGGGTGGGAAGATGCAGCTGGGGGTTTTGAAATGTTTATTTTTTCATTTTCTGAGTTAGTACTGTGTATCTTGACATGTTCCCTTGCAATATCCCTATCGTTATATATCCTATGTGGGCGTATGAATTGCCTGGAATCTTGACAATCTGGCAATCGACCACTCCATCGCTGCCCCCCTTCTCTACAATGCGAAAACCCCAAACCATCCAATGTGGCTGCTGGTTTGAAAATGTCTCTCTCCAATTGACTTGGATGGTTGTTTGATGGGCCTGTGTGTGTTGCTGTCACCGCCTTGGCGTCCGGGATTCTGCCTACACAGCGGAGTCATCAGAGCAGCAGAAGGGCCAAGAGTGTGGAGGATGACAACGAGGGCCACCTGATCTATCGTAACGGCGACTGGCTACAAGAAAGATGTACAAGCTTAAATCGTAACTTCATTTAGCTCTATAGTTAAGATCCCGAAAAAAAAAAGTTACAGACCTCTCATTGCTGTTTTTTAATTTTCTAATTCCCTTCCTCCTCCTCCTGCTTTTATGTTTTATATTTGTTTATACTTGTTATAATTTATCCTAAATGCAGGACAATAATATTGTACAGAAATCTTGTTTTCTCGGCAGATGGTGTTATATGCTTTCTGCCTCAGACATGTGACTTACTTCAGGCTTTGTAATATACCTTCAAGCCGATTGTGTCCTTTTTATTTTAAAACACGTTGTCCGTCACGCAGTCCCCTCCGAAAGGCTCATTTAATCTCTTTTCCTCTTCCCTTGATAGATGAGATTGTTAACACTTTAGGTGAAGGGACTTTTGGCAAAGTCGTCCAGTGCATAGACCACCGCAGGTACGCCGATCGCACAACGCGCCGCCTCCTGCTCCGCGATGCGTCGCTCGGTTGATTCAGTCGCATTAAACCCTCGCCTCGCGCGAGCCAGAAGGACAGACATTCAGTTGCTGATAGGAACGTAGAAACTAGAAGCAGTTAGCACTGCTGCCCTCACAGTAAGAAGTCTCACAACACCAGGTTAAAGTCCAACAGGTTTATTTGGCAGCACAAGCTTTCGGAGCGCCGCTCCTTCGTCGGGTGAGTGGGAGTTGTGTTCACAAACAGGGCATATACAGACACAAACTCAATTTATAAGATAATGATTGGAATGCGAGTCTTTACAGGTAATCAAGTCTTAAAGGTACAGACAATGTGAGTGGAGAGAGGGTTAAGCACAGGTTAAAGAGATGTGTATTGTCTCCAGCCAGGACAGTTAGTGAGATTTTGCAAGCCCAGGCAAGTCGTGGGGGTTACAGATAGTGTGACATGAACCCAAGATCCCGGTTGAGGCCGTCCTCATGTGTGCGGAACTTGACTATCAGTTTCTGCTCAGTGACTCTGCGCTGTCGTGTGTCGTGAAGGCCGCCTTGGAGAACGCTTACCCGAAGATCAGAGGCTGAATGCCCATGACCGCTGAAGTGCTCCCCGACAGGAAGGGAACACTCCTGCCTGGAGATTGTCGAGCGGTGTTCATTCATCCGTTGTCGTAGCGTCTGCATGGTTTCCCCAATGTACCATGCTCTGTTTGTGAACACATGTCCTCACTCACCCGATGAAGGAGCGAGACTCCGAAAGCTAGTGCTGCCAAATAAACCTGTTGGACTTTAACCTGGTGTTGTGAGACTTCTTACTGTGCTTACCCCAGTCCAACGCCGGCACCTCCACATCATGGCTACCATCAACGCCTCAGTGCCAGGGACCCGGGTTCGATTCCCGGCTTGGGTCGCTGTCTGTGCGGAGTCTGCACGTTCTCCCCCGTGTCTGCGTGGGTTTCCTCCGGATGCTCCGGTTTCCTCCCACAGTCCGAAAGACGTGCAGGTTAGGGTGCATTGGCCATGATAAATTGTCCCTTAGTGTCAGGGGGCTGAGCAGGGTAAATATGTGGGGTTATGGGGATAGGGCCTGGGTGGGATTGTGGTCGGTGCAGACTCGATGGGCCGAATGGCCTCCTTCTGCACTGTAGGATTCTACGATTGTCGGAAAAACCCATCTGGTTCCCTTTAGGGAAGGAAATCTGCCGTCCTTACCCCGGTCTGGCCTACATGTGACTCCAGAGCCACACAGCAATGTGGTTGGCTCTCAACTGGCCTCCAGGGGCAACTAGGGATGGGCAATAAATGCCGGCCCAGCCAGCGACGCCCACAAATGAATTTTAAACATTTGAACCAACCTCGAAGAAGGGGGTAAACTGCGGGTTAAAGTAAACGCCAGTAGTTCTATGATTGCGCAGTTACAAACCTTTCAGCCCAACTCCACGGGTCTTTGATGCTTCCCCCTGTCCCTGGCCGCAGATACAGAAAGATTTATCATTGGCCGATGTGGGAATGTAGCCAGTGAGATGATGGCTTCATTTTCTCTTCACAGGAGTGGTTCACGGGTGGCTCTTAAAATAATTAAGAATGTGGAGAAGTACCGAGAAGCCGCCCGTCTGGAGATAAATGTGCTGGAAAAAATTAACGAGAAGGATCCAGATAACAAATTGTGAGTAACTTTCGCCACCTTGTGAGAAACCCCATCTCCTTCTAACAGCGCGAGGGAGCAGAGCGAGCAGGAGCAGGCAATTCAGCCCTTGGAGCCTGCCCCCTCATTCAATCAGACCAAGGCTGATCTCTCCCTGCTCTCAAATCCACCTCCCTACCAGGGCGGCACGGTGGTCAGCGCCGCTGCCTCACAGCGCCAGGGACCCGGGTTCGATTCCCGGCTCGGGTCACCGTCTGTGCGGAGTCTGCACGTTCTCCCTGTGTCTGCGTGGGTTTCCTCCGGGTGCTCCGGTTTCCTCCCACAGTCTGAAAGACGCGCTGGTTAGGGTGCATTGGCCGTGAAAAATTCTCCCTCGGTGTACCCGAACAGGCGCCGGAGTGTGGGCGACTAGGGGATTTTCACAGTAACTTCATCGCACTGTTCCTCATATCCCTTTAACCCGTTTTCTTATTAGAAATATATCTATCTCCTTCTTGAAACATAGAACAGTACAGCACAGAACAGGCCCTTCGGCCCACGATGTTGTGCCGAGCTTTATCTGAAACCGAGATCAAGCTATCCCACTCCCTATCATCCTGGTGTGCTCCATGTGCCTATCCAATAACCGCTTAAATGTTCCTAAAGTGTCTGACTCCACTATCACTGCAGGCAGTCCATTCCACACCCCAACCACTCTCTGCGTAAAGAACCTACCTCTGATATCCTTCCTGTATCTCCCACCACGAACCCTATAGTTATGCCCCCTTGTAATAGCTCCATCCACCCGAGGAAATAGTCTTTGAACCCATTCAATGATTCAGCCTCCACCGCGCGATGGGGCAGCGAGTTCCATAAATTCATCACCATCTGTGAGAAGTAGCTCCTCCTCATCTCAGTTTGAAACCTACCGCCTCTCACCCTATACCTGTGCCCTTTAGATTGCCCCACAAGGGGAAACATTTACTTTATCAATCACTTTTAGGGTTTTATATCCCTCGATCAGATCCCCTCTCATCCTTCTAAACTCCAGCGGGTACAAGCCCCAAACTGGTTAATCTCTCCTCGTACACCATCCCTTCCATCCCCGGAATCAGTCTGGTGAACCTCCTCGGAACTGCCTCCAATGCCACCACATCCTCCCTCAGATAGGGAGACCAAAACCGGGCACACTATTCCACTTGGCAATATCTCCCCGGGGAAGGGAATCTTATCCCCTTTCATCTCTCGCAGAGTCAAACTGCGCAGGAAAGACCCTTCAGATATTTTGCCTGCAAACCCAAGTTTCAACAAAGGAGGTAATGAGGTGGACTGTGCAGAGAGAAGCTCTGGGGACCTGTGATAGCCACAGGGGCAGAGCATCCATCGCGATGTTTGTGCCTTTGGGTGGGAGCATCGAATGGGCCCTCCTTGTGGCTGCAGTGCATTCTGTATCTAACACCTCTCTCTCTCTTTCCCTTTCAGTCAATGTGTCCAGATGTTTGATTGGTTCGATTACCATGGCCATATCTGTATATCCTTTGAATTACTTGGCCAGAGCACCTTTGATTTCTTGAAAGATAACAATTACACGCCATACCCTATTCACCAAGTCCGACACATGGCCTTTCAAACCTGCCATGCAGTTAACTGTGAGTATCATCTCGTTTGACGGGTGGCGGGCCTTGCGTTTATGGGTTGTTTGAACAGTAATGGCCTCCAGCAGATTGGGACGTTGCTTGCTGTCAGTCCATACCTTCACCTATTTGTTCGCTAGCAGCCGGTCTTATTGCCTAATCTTTTCTTATTCCTCTTTTTTTTTGAATAGTTTTACATGACAACAAGCTCACTCACACCGACTTAAAGCCAGAGAACATTCTTTTTGTAAATTCGGACTATGAAGTAGTGTGTAACGTGGAAAAGGTATGTGTAAGTACTGGGACTTTCACCACTCACCCTCTCCTGTGTGTGTCTCCTGTGCATGACCTCCTTGAGTAGTTGTGTGTGTGTCTCGTGTGTTATCGTGTGAGTAGTTGTGTGCATCTCTTTATCTCCTGAGTAGAACCGTAGAAAATTACAGCTCAGAAACAGGCCTTTTGGCCCTTCTTGTCTGTGCCGAACCATTTTTTGCCTAGTCCCACTGACCTGCACTTGGACCATATCCCTCCACACCCCTCTCATCCATGAACCCGTCCACGTTTTTCTTAAATGTTAAAAGTGACCCCGCATTTACCACTTTATCCGGCAGCTCATTCCACACTCCCACCACTCTCTGCGTGAAGAAGCCCCCCATAATATTCCCTTTAAACTTTTCTCCTTTCACCCTTAACACATGCCCTCTGGTTTTTTTCTCCCCTAGTCTCAGCGGAAAAAGCCTGCTTGCATTCACTCTATCTATACCCATCAAAATCTTATACACCTCTATCAAATCTCCCCTCAATCTTCTACGCTCCAGGGAATAAAGTCCCAACCTATTCAAGCTCCCTCTGTAACTCAGCTTCTCAAGCCCCGGCAACATCCTTGTGAACCTTCTCTGCACTCTTTCAACCTTATTTACATCCTTCCTGTAACTAGGTGACCAAAACTGTACACAGTACTCTAAATTCGGCCTCACCAATGCCTTATATAACCTTACCATAACACTCCAACTTTTATACTCGATACTCCGATTTATAAAGGCCAATGTACCAAAGGCACTCTTTACGACCCTATCCACCTGTGACGTCACTTTTAGGGAATTCTGTACCTGTATTCCCAGATCCCTCTGTTCAACTGCACTCTTCAGAGTCCTACCATTTACCCTGTACGTTCTTCTTTGATTTGTCCTTCCAAAGTGCAATATCTCACACTTGTCTGCGTTAAATTCCATTTGCCATTTTTCAGCCCATTTTTCTAGTTGGTCCAAATCCCTCTACAAGCTTTGAAAACCTTCCTCACTGTCCACTACACCTCCAATCTTTGTATCATCAGCCAATTTGCTGATCCAATTTACCACATTATCATCCAGATCATTGATATAGATGACAAACAACAGTGGACCCAACACTGATCCCTGCAGCACACCACTAGTCACAGGCCTCCACTCAGAGAAGCAATCCTCCACAACCACACTCTGGCTTCTTCCATTGAGCCAGTGTCGAATCCAATTTACTACCTCCCCATGTATGCCCAGTGACTGAACCTTCCTAACTAACCTCCCTTGAGGGACCTTGCTGAAATCCAGGGAGACAACATCCACCGCCTTCCCTTCATCCACTTTCCTGGTAACCTCCTCGAAAAACTCTCCCTAATAAGTTGACTCTCCCTAAAGTCCCTGTCTATCCAAATATTTGTAGATCCTATCCCTTATCACACCTTCCGATAACTTGCCCACCACCGACGTCAAACTTACTGGCCTATAATTTCCCGGATTTCTTTTGGAACCTTTTTTAAACAATGGAACAACATGAGCCACCCTCCAATCCGGCACCTTCCCCGTGAATACTGACATTTTAAATATGTCTGCCAGGGCCTCTGCAAGTTCAACACTAGCTTCCCTCAAGGTCCGTGGGAATACCCTGTCCGGTCCTGGGGATTTATCCACTCTGATTTGCCTCAAGACAGCGAGCACCTCCTCCCCTTTAATCTGTAAAGGTTCCATGACCTCCCCACCCATTTGCCCTATTTCCGTAGACTCCATGCCCGTTTCCTCAGTAAATACGGATGCAAAAAAACCATTTAGTATCTAGAACATAGAACAGTACAGCACAGAACAGGCCCTTCGGCCCACGATGTTGTGCCAACCTTCATCTGAAACCAAGATCAAGCTATCCCACTCCCTACCATCCTGGTGTGCTCCATGTGCCTATCCAATAACCGCTTAAATGTTCCTAAAGTGTCTGACTCCACTATCACTGCAGGCAGTCCATTCCACACCCCAACCACTCTCTGCGTGAAGAACCTACCTCTGATATCCTTCCTATATCTCCCACCATGAACCCTATAGTTATGCCCCCTTGTAATAGCTCCATCCACCCGAGGAAATAGTCTTTGAACGTTCACTCGATCTATCCCCTTCATCATTTTATAAACCTCTATTAAGTCTCCCCTCAATCTCCTCCGCTCCAGAGAGAACAGCCCTAGCTCCCTCAACCTTTCCTCATAAGACCGACACTCCAAACCAGGCAGCATCCTGGTAAATCTCCTCTGCACTCTTTCCAGCGCTTCCACATCCTTCTTATAGTGAGGTGACCAGAACTGCACGCAATATTCTAAATGCGGTCTCACCAAGGTCCTGTACAGTTGCAGCATAACCCCACGGCTCTTAAACTCCAACCCCCTGTTAATAAAAGCTAACACACTATATGCCTTCTTCACAGCTCTATCCACTTGAGTGGCAACCTTTAGAGATCTGTGGATATGGACCCCAAGATCTCTCTGTTCCTCCACAGTCTTCAGAACCCTACCTTTGACCCTGATATCCACATTTAAATTTGTCCGACCAAACTGAATCACCTCACATTTATCAGGGTTAAACTCCATTTGCCATTTTTCAGCCCAGCTTTGCATCCTATCTATGTCTCTTTGCAGCCTACAACAGCCCTCCACCTCATCCACTACTCCACCAATCTTGGTGTCATCAGCAAATTTACTGATCCACCCTTCAGCCCCCTCCTCTAAGTCATTAATAAAAATCACAAAGAGCAGAGGACCAAGCACCGATCCCTGCGGCACTCCGCTAGCAACCTGCCTCCAGTCCGAAAATTTTCCATCCACCACCACCCTCTGTCTTCGATCAGACAGCCAGTTACCTATCCAATCGGCCAACTTTCCCTCTATCCCACACCTCCTTACTTTCATCATAAGCCGACCATGGGGGACCTTATCAAACGCCTTACTAAAATCCATGTATATGACATCAACCGCCCTACCTTCATCAACACACTTAGTTACCTCCTCAAAAAATTCTATCAAATTTGTGAGGCACGATTTGCCCTTCACAAATCCGTGCTGACTATCCCGGATTAATCCGCATCTTTCTAAATGGTCGTAAATCCCATCCCTAAGGACCTTTTCCATCAATTTACCAACCACCGAAGTCAGACTAACCGGTCTATAATTACCAGGGTCATTTCTATTCCCTTTCTTAAACAGAGGAACAACATTTGCCACTCTCCAGTCCTCTGGCACCATCCCCGTGGACAGCGAGGACCCAAAGATCAAAGCCAAAGGCTCTGCAATCTCATCCCTCGCCTCCCAAAGAATCCTAGGATACATTTCATCAGGCCCAGGGGACTTATCGACCTTCAGTTTATTCAAAACTGCCAATACATCCTCCCTCCGAACATCTATTTCCTCCAGCCTATTAGCCTGTATCACCTTCTCTTCCTGAAAAACATGGCCCCTCTCCTTGGTGAACACTGAAGAAAAGTATTCATTCATCACCTCGCCTATCTCTACTGATTCCATACACAAGTTCCCACCACTGTCCTTGACCGGCCCTAACCTCACCCTGGTCATTCTTTTATTCCTCACATAAGAGTAAAAAGCCTTGGGGTTTTCCTTGATCCGACCCGCCAAGGACTTCTCATGTCCCCTCCTAGCTCTCCTAAGCCCCTTTTTCAGCTCGTTCCTTGCTAACTTGTAACCCTCAATCGAGCCATCTGAACCTTGTTTCCTCATCCCTACATAAGCTTCCCTCTTCCTTTTCACAAGACATTCCACCTCTTTTGTGAACCACGGTTCCCTCACTCGGCCATTTCCTCCCTGCCTGACAGGGACATACCTATCAAGGACACCCAGTATTTGTTCCTTGAAAAAGTTCCACTTTTCATCAGTGCCTTTCCCTGACAGTTTCTGTTCCCATCTTATGCCCCCTAATTCTTGCCTAATCGCATCATAATTACCTCTTCCCCCAATTGTAAGCCTTGCCCTGCCGTCCGGCCCTATCCCTCTCCATTGCAATAACAAAAGACACCGAATTGTGGTCACTATCTCCAAAGTTCTCTCCCACAACCAAATCTAACACTTGGCCCGGTTCATTTCCCAGTACCAAATCCAATGTGGCCTCACCCCTTGTCGGCCTATCCACATATTGTGTCAGGAAACCCTCCTGCACACACTGCACAAAAAGTGCCCCATCCAAACTATTTGACCTACAAAGGTTCCAATCAATATTTGGAAAGTTAAAGGTTTTTGGAGGGTTTAAAAGTAGGCCGCACTTTTGAGCGGGCAGCGTCGTTAGCGGGCAGCAGAGTGAGCAGGAGGCAGAGTGAAAGCTGTAGGGCTTTGGCTCACAGGGCTTGGGCAGAAAGGGCGAGCGGGGGTGAGTTAATTCATTTTTTGCTGTTTCTACCTGGTACTGGCAAGGTATCTAGAGAGGATGGGTGTGAAGGCAGTGCAATGTTCCTCTTGCACTATGTTCGAGGTGAGGGACGACGTCAGTGTCCCTGCTGATTATACCTGTGAGAAGTGCATCCATCTGCAGCTCCTCCAAAACCGTGTAAGGGAACTGGAGCTGGAGTTGGAGGAACTTAGGATCATTAGGGATGCAGAGATGGCCATAGACAGAAGCTTCAGGGATACAGTTACTCCGCGGAATGAAAATAGATGGGTGACGGTGAGAGGGGCTGGGAAGAAGCAGTCGGTGCAGGGATCCCCTGTGGTCGTTCCCCTTAGCAATAAGTATTCCGCTTTGGATACGGTTGAGGGGGACGACATACCAGTGGTGAGCCGCAGTGAGAGGATCTCCGGCACTGAGTCCGTCCCTGTGGCTCAGGAGGGTAAGGAGGAGAGCGGGAGGGCAATAGTTATTGGGGACTCGTTAGTTAGAGGGATAGATAGGAGGTTCTGTGGCAGCAAAAGAGACTCGAGGATGGTTTGTTGCCTACCGGATGCCAGGGTCCGTGACGTCTCGGACCGTGTTTTCCGGATTCTTAAGGGGGAGGGGAAACAGTCACAAGTCGTGGTACACATTGGTACCAACGACATAGGTAAGAGAAGGGACGGGGATTTAAAACAGGAATTTCGGGAGCTGGGCTGGAAGCTGAGAGCAAAGACAAAACATGTGGTCATCTCTGGTACGCTACCGGTGCCACGTGATAGCGAGTTGAGGAACAGGGAGAGAGTGCACTTAAACATGTGGTTGCAGGGATGGTGCAGGAGGGAGGGTTTCAGATACGTGGAAAATTGGAACACGTTCTGGGGAAGGTGGGACCTCTACAAACAGGACGGGGTGCACCTGAACCAGAGGGGCACCAATATCCTGGGAGGGAAATTTGCTACGGCTCTTCAGGGGGATTTAAACTAATTTGTCAGGGGAGTGGGAAAAGGAGTTGTAGTCCGGAAGTCAGTGTTGAGGGTGGTGAGATATTGGGGAAGGTATCAAGGTCAAGGGTGGGTACCGGTAGACAGGAAGATGGGTTGAAGTGTGTCTACTTCAATGCAAGGAGCATCCGGAACAAGGTGGATGAACTTGGGGCGTGGATTGCTACTTGGGACTACGATGTTGTGGCCATTACGGAGACGTGGGTAGAACAAGGACAGGAATGGTTGTTGGACGTTCCGGGGTATAGATGTTTCAGTAAGTGTAGGGAAGCTGGTAAAAGAGGTGGAGGAGTAGCATTGTTAATCAAGGATAGTTTAACGGCTGCGGAAAAGCACTTTGAGGGGGATATGCACACTGAGGTAATATGGGCTGCAGTTAGAAACAGGAAAGGAGCGGTCACGTTGCTAGGAGTTTACTATAGGCCCCCAAATAGTAATAGAGATGTGGAGGAAGAAATTGCTAAGCAGATTATGGATACGTGTGGGGGTCACAGGTTAGTTGTCATGGGGGACTTAATCTCCCCCATCTCTTTTGGTTCCATACACAGTCTACCACTCTGGTCTTCAAGAGGACCAATTTTATGCCTCACTCTCCTTTTGCTCCTAACATACCTATAGAAGCTCTTTGGATTTTCCTTCACTCTGTCTGCCAAAGCAACCTCATGTCGTCTTTTAGCCCTCCTGATTTCCTTCTTAAGTAGCTTCTTGCACTTTTTATACTCCTCGAGCAACTGATCTGCTCCTTGCTGCCTGTACATTTCATACAACTCTCTCTTTCTCTTAATCGGTGTTACAATCTCCCTCGAGAACCAAGGTCCCTTATTCCTATTTACTTTGCCTTTAATCCTGACAGGAACATACAAACTCTGCACTCTCAAAATTTCTCCTTTGAAGGCCTCCCACTTTCCATTTACATCCTTACCAGAGAACAGCCTGTGCCAATCCACACTTCCCAGATCCCTTCTCATTTCATCAAATTTAGCCTTTTTCCAGTTCAGAACTTCAACCCGAGGCCCAGATCTATCCTTATCCATGGTCAGGTTGAAACTAATGGCATTATGATCACTGGATCCAAAGTGTTCCCTCACACTCACATCCATCACCTGCCCTAACTCATTTCCCAATAGGAGATCCAATATCGCATCCTCTCTAGTTGGCACCTCTATATACTGATGTAGAAAATTCTCCTGAACACATTTTACAAACTCTATCCCATCTAAACCTTTAACAGTATGCGAGTCCCAATCTATATGTGGAAAATTAAAATCCCCTACTATCACAACTTTGTGTTTCTTGCAGTTGTCAGCTATCTCTCTGCTGATTTGCTCCTCCAATTCTCGCTGACTATTGGGTGGTCTATAATACAACCCCATTAATGTGGTCATACCTTTCCTGTTTCTCAGCTCCACCCATAGGGCCTCTGTAGACAAGCTCCCTAATCTATCCTGCCTGAGTATCGCTGTAACATTTTCCCTGACCAACAATGCCACCCCCCCCCCCCACCTTTTATCCCTCTGCCTCTATCCTGCCTGAAACATTGGAACCCTGGAACATTGAGCTGCCAGTCCTGCCCCCTCCTGTAGCCAAGTTTCACTAATGGCTATAATGTCATATTTCCATGTGTCTATCCACGCCCTCAGCTCATCTGCCTTCCCCACAATACTCCTGGCATTGAAATAGACACACCTCAAAAGGTTATTTCCACCACACTCAATCAACCCTTCCATTTGTGATTTTGCTTGAACTAACCTGTCTTTTCGCCCCTGCTCCACTATCTGCTGTGGCACTCTGGTTCCCACCCCCCTGCAAATCTAGTTTAAACCCTCCCCAATAACAGTAGTTGTTGTGTGTGTCTCTTTATCTCCTGAGTTATTGTGTCTGTCCCCCCCGTGTGTTATCTCCTGTGTATTTGTCTCAGCGGAGAGTTGGTAAAAGCTGCTGGTTTTTCTCCGTTTACAGAAGCGTGAAGAGCGAGTGGTTAAAAACACAGCGACCAGAGTCGTGGACTTTGGCAGTGCCACGTTTGACCATGAGCACCACAGCACCATAGTCTCCACTAGGCACTATAGGGCGCCAGAGGTCATACTGGGTGAGTGTTTCGTGTTGTAGCCGCGCTGTCTGTTGAATGTGAAAATGCAACAACTGAACGGCCTGGGAGCAAATCACTTGGTGGGTTTTGGATAGCCAGTTGTTGGCGGGAAGTGGTTCAGACCAAGAAGACTGGAATTGGGAGCAGGAGGAGGCCATTCGGCCCCTCGAGTCTACCCCACCATGCAATAAGATTGTGACTGATCTGGCTGTGGCCCCATTTCCACTTCCCTGTCCCCCCCCCACCCCCTCCCATTACCCTTGACTCCTTTGCTGATCAAATATCTGTCCAATTCAAATATATTCAATGCCCCAGCCTCCTCTGTTCTCTGAATCATAGAATCCCTACAGTGCAGAAGGAGGCCATTCAGCCCATCGAGTCTGCACCGACCACAATCCCACCCAGGCCCTACACCCCCCTGGCCCCATGCATTTACCCTGCGAATCCTCCTGACACGAAGGGGCAATTTAGCACGGCCAATCCACCCTAACCCACACATCTTTGGAATGTGGGAGGAAACCGGAGCACCCGGAGGAAACCCACGCAGACACGGGGAGAACGTGCAGACTCCGCACAGACAGTGACCCAAGCCGGGAATCGAACCCGGGTCCCTGGCGCTGTGAGGAGGCAGTGCTAACCCACTGTGCCACCCGGAAGAGAATTGTACCGACTAACAGCCCTTCTGTGACAGGAAGAAAGATTGTCACCGTGTTCTTCACTGGGAAGCCCGCAGTTTTCAAACTGTGATTCGGACCAGTACACCTACTGTCTCTGCAGCCCCGTTCCGTCACACCCGAAGATGCAGGTCGTCAGGTCCAGTGTCAGACTTTAGAACAAAGAAAATTACAGCACAGGAACAGGCCCTTCGGCCCTCCAAGCCTCCACCGACCATGCTGCCCCAACTGAACTAAAACCCCCTACCCTTCCTGGGCCCATATCCCTCCATTCCCATCCTATTCATGTATCTGTCCTGACGCCCCTTAAAACTCACTACCGTATCTGCTTCCACTACCTCCCCCGAGATAGTTTGACTAATACCTTTTCCCTAATGATTATGATTGTTTGAAGTTCCTCTCACCATTTTACTGCTCGATGATTCTTGGCAGTGTTGTAGGCTTTTCCTTTCACTTTAATACTACCCTGTTTCTTAGCCATGGATAGATAGTGCCCCCTCCTCCTGAGGTCTGTCTTTGCTGGGAGCTTTCAAACATCTCAAATGGTCTGTCGCCACTCCTCTCCAGTCCCCCCTCTTTCACCTCTTCCCGGTTCAACTTTAGCCAACTCTGTCTCACAATTGCTTTTAATTAAGTTTAAATCACTAGTCTCAGACCCTGATTTCTCACCCTCAAATTGAATGTGAAATTCTAACGTGTTGCGATCACTGTTACTTAGAGGCTCCTTTTGCTGTGAGGTAATTAATTAATTAATCCTTGTATTTTTGGTGGGGCGGGGGGGAGCAACAGTGGGCAAAAGGAGCCAGTTAACTTCTTGGGTATGAGAAATTATATCTGATCAGCTTCGCTCAGTCCACGTCTAATGAATGCTGCTCCTTTTCCAGAGCTTGGGTGGTCCCAACCATGTGACGTGTGGAGTATAGGCTGTATCATTTTTGAATATTACCTCGGCTTTACGCTCTTCCAGGTAGGTTGGACCTGATGCACTCTTATCAGTGTGTGATGCCCAAGTGACCTAATGTGTGTAAAATCAAAAATCGATTCTTGGTGCTGTCCTGGAAGGTTGGGTTTGGGTGGGTGAGGGTGGGATGTAATCCTAGGGCTAAGCATGACCAGACCGAGTTGACTAGTCCTTGTGCAAGAATCGCAAGGAGTTGGTTTGCAGGTGCAGCAGGTAATTAAGAAGGCAAATGGAATTCTGTCCTTCATTGCTAGAGGGATGGAGTTTAAAAACAGCGAGGTTATGTTGCAGCTGTATAAGGTGCTGGTGAGGCCACACCTGGAGTACTGTGTACAGTTTTGGGTCTCCTTACTTGAGAAAGGATACACTGGCACTGGAGGGGGTGCAGAGGAGATTCACTAGGTTGATTCCAGAGTTGAGAGGGTGGGCTTATGAGGAGAGACTGCGTAGACTGGGGCTACACTCATTGGAGTTCAGAAGAATATGGGGGGGATCTTATAGAAACAGCTAAGATTATGAAAGGAATAGATAAGATAGAAGCAGGGAAGTTGTTTCCACTGGCGGGTGAAACTGGAACTAGGGGGCACGGCCTCAAAATAAGGGGGAGCAGATTTAGGACTGAGTTGAGGAGGAACTTCTTCACCCAAAGGGTTGTGAATCTGTGGAATTCCCTGCCCAGTTGAGGCTCCCTCATTGAATGTTTTTAAGGCAAGGATAGATAAATTTTTGAACAGTAAAGGAATTAAGGGGAGCGGGCGGGTAAGTGGAGCTGAGTCCACGAAAAGATCAGCCATGATCTTATTGAATGGCGGAGCAGGGCTCGAGGGGCCGAATGGCCTCCTCCTGCTCCTAGTTCTTATGTTGTAAGTAGAGGTGGGAAAATGTAGCCGAGAGGAAGAATTCCTCCTGCTCCTAGTTCTTATGTTCCTGTAACATAATCGCCCTGTTTGATGCATGGGCACGATGGTTTGAGTTCACTGATCATTGCCCCAGGGCACACTGGTTAAGGACGGGTGGAAATTGTCCCAGGATTCTTGCTGCAACTTCCAACGAGGTTTGCGAATGTCCGGTGAGGGTAGGTTTAGGATGGGCTGGATTATTCCCGCTTCATCTAATTGCCTACCTTAAATGAGCTGGTTGCAGAGAAGTGGGCTGCGTTTTAAACTTTCTCCGCGATCCCGCCCCTGGGGAGAGACGTAAGATTTTTTTTTAAAAATCTATTCTCTTTGCAGACTCATGACAATCGAGAGCACTTGGCCATGATGGAGAGAATCCTCGGTCCCATCCCAGCACGGATGATCCGGAAAACCAGGTGGGCAGCCAGTGGTGTGGTCTCGAGTGTAATGCGGTGTTCTGTGGGTGGCACAGTGGGTTAGCGCTGCTGCCTCACAGCGCCAGGAACCCGGGTTCGATTCCCGGCTCGGGTCACTGTCTCTGTGGAGTCTGCATGTTCTCTCTGTGTGGGTTTCCTCCGGATGCTCCAGTTTCCTCCCACAGTCTGAAAGACGCGCTGGTTAGGGTGGATTGGCCGTGCTAAATTCTCCCTCAGTGTAACCCGAGCAGGCACCGGAGTGTGGCGACTAGGGGATTTTCACAGTAACTTCATTGCAGTGTTAATGTAAGCCTACTTGTGACACTAATAAATAAATTTTCAACAGAGGCTCTCCCTGAGCATGCCTGCATTCGGGGAGGAAGCAGGATTGGTGGAGGGGGGGGGGAGCTGTGGAAGGCAGGAGGTTGGATCGTGTGGTTTGTACCGTATTGCAGGGCGGTGGTTGGCAGGGGTGCTCTCCTGGCGTGTCTCGAAGGAGGGGGGAGGGTGGGTTTTGTTGTTTGTATCATCGTGGGGGTTGGAGGGAGGGGGTCCTGTACCAGGGGAGAGTGGGTCTTGTTCGTATCGTGGTGGGGGTTGTGCCAAGGGTAGGGGAGGATCTTGTGGTCTTTGCCAGAGGGCCAGCACGCTGTGTACATGCAACAGAAACGGAATTTCCTGGATTATGAGGAACAGTTGAGGACTCTGGGTCTGTACTCGATGGAGTTTAGAAGGATGAGGGGGGGGATCTTATTGAAACTTACAGGATACTGCGAGGCCTGGATAGAGTGGACGTGGAGAGGATGTTTCCACTAGTAGGAAAAACTAGAACCAGAGGGAACAACCTCAGGCTAAAGGGACGATCCTTTAAAACAGAGATGAGGAGGAATGTCTTCAGCCAGAGAGTGGTGAATCTGTGGAACTCTTTGCCGCAGAAGGCTGTGGAGGCCGGGTCATTGAGTGTCTTTAAGACAGAGACAGATAGGTTCTTAATTAAGAAGGGGAGCAGGGGTTATGGGGAAAAGGCAGGAGAATGGGGATGAGAAAAATATCAGCCATGATTGAATGGCGGAGCAGACTCGATGGGCCGAGTGGCCTCATTCTGCTCCTATGTCTTGTGGTCTTATTTGCCTAATTAAAATACGCCTTGATATTTTACCCTTCCACAGAAAACAGAAGTATTTCTATCACGGCCGTTTGGACTGGGATGAAAGCAGTTCTGCCGGAAGATACGTCCGAGATAATTGCAAACCATTGAAAGTAAGATTGGAATGCTTGCTGGGCTGATATCGCTCGTGCTGCCCACCTGATCCCACTCGCCAGCACTTGGCCCATTGCCCTGAATGTTCTGATGCGCCAAGTGTTCATCCAGGAACTATTTAAAGAATGTGAAGCATCCCCCGCCCCCACCACCCTCCCAGGCAGCGCATTCCAGACCCTCACCACCCTCTGGGTAAAAAAGCGCTTCCTCACATCCCCCCCTAAACCTCCCACCCCTCACTTTTAACTTGTGCCCCCTCGTGACCCTTCAACTAAGGGGAACAGCTCCTCCCTGTCCATGCCTCTCATATTCTTGAACACCTCAATCAGGTCGCCCCTCAGTCTTCTCTGCTCCACCGTAAACAACCCAAGCCTACCCAACCTCTCTCCATAACTTAAATGCTCCGTCCCAGGCAGCATCCTGGTGAATCTCCTCTGCACTCCCTCCAGTGCAATCACATCCTTCCTGTAATGTGGCGACCAGAACTGCACACAGTGCTCCAGCTGTGGCCTCACCAAAGTTCTATACAACTCCATCAAGACCTGTCTGCTTTTGTAATCTATACCCCGATTGATAAAGGCGAGCGTGCCCATAGGCCTTTTTCACCACCCTATTAACCTGCCTTTCCGCCTTCAGAGATCTATGGACAAACACACCAAGGTCCCTCTGTTCCTCGGAACTCCCCAGTGTCAGATCTTTATAGTAGACTTCCTTGTCAAATTCCTCCTTCCAAAGTGTGCCACTTCTCACTTTTCTTCTAGTCACCAAAAACTTCACTTATTGACAGCTCTTCCGCCGTCATCCTAACTCTTGTTAAGTCCGGTTCACCCATCAGCCCCGCTGTGTTCACTGGCTCCCCGTCTGAATGTTCCTGTTTGAAAATTCTCCACCTTGTGTTGGTAATCTCTCCCCGATCCTGCCTTCCTCCCGATCTCTCTAACCTCTTCCCAGATCCCTGCCGCCTCCCAGTTCTGGCCTGGTCGTTAATGGTCACATTGTCAGCCACCTAGGCCCTAAGCTCCATAATGTCCTTGCTGAACCTTCCTACAGCTGTGACCAGCTGTGTGCTCACCTGTACCAGTCGCTGCTCAGTGCCAGCATTCCTGATGCTGCACTTTGGTTTATGTTTAAATCACTAGTTTCAGACCCCCACTTCTCACCCTCAAATTGAATGTGAAATTCTATCGTGCTGTGATCACTGTTACCTAGAGGCTGCTTTGCTGTGAGGTCATCCTTGTATTTTTGGTGCTATGGGGTTGGGGTGGGGGGCTAAAGCCAGTATACTAATGAGAATCGAGCTCCCTACAACCCGTCTCCAACAACACAAATCAGTTGAACCATCGGTGGGGGTTAGGGTGACTCTGCCGGTGTTTCGCTGTGTGTCTCAGTGTGGGTTAATGGGCTGTGTCTCTCAGTGTGGGTTAATGGGCTGTGTCTCTCAGTGTGGGTTAATGGGCTGTGTGTCTCAGTGTGGGTTAATGGGCTGTGTCTCTCAGTGTGGGTTAATGGGCTGTGTGTCTCAGTGTGGGTTAATGGGCTGTGTGTCTCAGTGTGGGTTAATGGGCTGTGTGTCTCAGTGTGGGTTAACGGGCTGTGTCTCTCAGTGTGGGTTAATGGGCTGTGTGTCTCAGTGTGGGTTAATGGGCTGTGTGTCTCAGTGTGGGTTAACAGGCTGTGTGTCTCAGTGTGAGTTAATGGGCTGTGTGTCTCAGTGTGGGTTAATGGGCTGTGTGTCTCAGTGTGGGTTAATGGGCTGTGTGTGTCTCAGTGTGGGTTAATGGGCTGTGTGTCTCAGTGTGGGTTAATGGGCTGTGTGTCTCAGTGTGGGTTAATGGGCTGTGTGTCTCAGTGTGGGTTAATGGGCTGTGTGTGTCTCAGTGTGGGTTAATGGGCTGTGTGTCTCAGTGTGGGTTAATGGGCTGTGTGTCTCAGTGTGGGTTAATGGGCTGTGTGTCTCAGTGTGGGTTAATGGGCTGTGTGTCTCTCAGTGTGGGTTAATGGGCTGTGTGTGTCTCAGTGTGGGTTAATGGGCTGTGTGTCTCAGTGTGGGTTAATGGGCTGTGTGTCTCAGTGTGGGTTAATGGGCTGTGTGTCTCAGTGTGGGTTAATGGGCTGTGTGTCTCTCAGTGTGGGTTAATGGGCTGTGTGTGTCTCAGTGTGGGTTAATGGGCTGTGTGTCTCAGTGTGGGTTAATGGGCTGTGTCTCAGTGTGGGTTAATGGGCTGTGTGTCTCAGTGTGGGTTAATGGGCTGTGTCTCTCAGTGTGGGTTAATGGGCTGTGTGTCTCAGTGTGGGTTAATGGGCTGTGTCTCTCAGTGTGGGTTAATGGGCTGTGTGTCTCAGTGTGGGTTAATGGGCTGTGTGTCTCAGTGTGGGTTAATGGGCTGTGTGTCTCAGTGGGGTTAATGGGCTGTGTGTGTCTCCGTGTGGGTTAATGGGCTGTGTGTGTCTCAGTGTGGGTTAATGGGCTGTGTGTCTCAGTGTGGGTTAATGGGCTGTGTGTCTCAGTGTGGGTTAATGGGCTGTGTGTCTCAGTGTGGGTTAACAGGCTGTGTGTCTCAGTGTGGGTTAACAGGCTGTGTGTCTCAGTGTGGGTTAATGGGCTGTGTGTCTCAGTGTGGGTTAACAGGCTGTGTGTCTCAGTGTGGGTTAATGGGCTGTGTGTCTCAGTGTGGGTTAATGGGCTGTGTGTCTCAGTGTGGGTTAATGGGCTGTGTCTCTCAGTGTGGGTTAATGGACTGTGTGTCTCAGTGTGGGTTAATGGGCTGTGTGTCTCAGTGTGGGTTAATGGGCTGTGTGTCTCAGTGTGGGTTAATGGGCTGTGTGTCTCAGTGTGGGTTAATGGGCTGTGTGTCTCAGTGTGGGTTAATGGGCTGTGTGTCTCAGTGTGGGTTAATGGGCTGTGTGTCTCAGTGTGGGTTAATGGGCTGTGTGTCTCAGTGTGGGTTAATGGGCTGTGTGTCTCAGTGTGGGTTAATGGGCTGTGTCTCACAGTGTGGGTTAATGGGCTGTGTGTCTCAGTGTGGGTTAATGGGCTGTGTGTCTCTCAGTGTGGGTTAATGGGCTGTGTGTCTCAGTGTGGGTTAATGGGCTGTGTGTCTCAGTGTGGGTTAATGGGCTGTGTGTCTCAGTGTGGGTTAATGGGCTGTGTGTCTCAGTGTGGGTTAACGGGCTGTGTGTCTCAGTGTGGGTTAACGGGCTGTGTGTCTCAGTGTGGGTTAATGGGCTGTGTGTCTCAGTGTGGGTTAATGGGCTGTGTGTCTCAGTGGGGTTAATGGGCTGTGTGTGTCTCCGTGTGGGTTAATGGGCTGTGTGTGTCTCAGTGTGGGTTAATGGGCTGTGTGTCTCTCAGTGTGGGTTAATGGGCTGTGTGTCTCAGTGTGGGTTAATGGGCTGTGTCTCTCAGTGTGGGTTAATGGGCTGTGTGTCTCAGTGTGGGTTAATGGGCTGTGTGTCTCAGTGTGGGTTAACGGGCTGTGTGTCTCAGTGTGGGTTAACAGGCTGTGTCTCTCAGTGTGGGTTAACGGGCTGTGTGTGTCTCAGTGTGGGTTAACAGGCTGTGTTTATCCTCCTGTCTAGCGTTATATGATCACTGAGAGTGAGGAGCACTGCCAGCTTTTTGACCTGATTCAGCGGATGTTGGAGTACGAACCTTCCAAAAGGATTACTCTGGCAGAATGTCTGCGCCATCCTTACTTTGACTGTCTCAAAACTGAACAGAAAAACACAAAAGGCTGGGACAGCAACCGCGACATCAGCAGATGACATCGGTCTGGGCTGGGGGACTTTTTTGGGGGGAGGGTGGGTGAGGGGGGAGAGAGAAGAACCTTTTGATTTGCCTAATGTGTTCCTTCCAGTCACTGCCTGCGGTCTTCCTGGCCCGTCACCGTGGGGGGTGGTGGACGGGAGGCCAGGTTTGGGACGTTCCGACAGTCAGTCACGAAAGCCCCGAGGCGGATCCAAGCCGTGATCATTCTGTTGAGCTGCGTCGAGCGGGGCGAGCTGCCTCGCTGGCTGCCTCTGAGCTCGCTGTGCGTGAGTCTGCGTGCGGATCCTGACTCTGACCAGACGTGGAAGCGGCGCGCAGAATCCTGAGAAAGCCGCAGCCCGAGACGGCAGCCTGCCCACTGGTGCCGGGGCAGGACGGAATTGTGTGTGTGCGCGCGCGCGTGCGTGACCTGCTTTATTCTCTCCACAACGCCACCCACGTGGTCACTTTCGTAACCGAGGCCCTCCAGACTGTACAGGGGTGGCCGTTTACACGGGCTTCCCCTGCCGACGTGGCTCTACCCAGCGGGCACCAGATAGAAACAGGACGTCGGCTGAAGGGATTTCATTGGCGCAGACTGATCTGCCACTCTTACAACTCAACAACTCACTACGTTTGCCACCCACCCACCATCTGCTGTAAATATGGTCTCAACAGGAACTCTTGTGTTCATTTCCTTGGAGATTTGCCATGACCGTAAACTCTGGATTGTGAATCTTATTCTCCCCCCTCCCCCTCCCACATGTTTACAAGGATTCAGCAACTCTGTTTATGTAGATTATCGGACTGGGAGGATGTTACAGGGAAAGGGTTGGGCACTTTTTTTTTTGTGATGGTTTAAAATAGGTTTATCTGATATCTGCTCTACCATCAGTGTTTTTATAATTAAAGCTTTGTATTGTCCAAGTGAAACCGATGTGGGTATGCGGCCAGGATCTGGGGGGAGGGGGGGTGAATCAGCAAGTCCTGAGGGCACTGCGTGTTTGTGAATCAGTGTGGAGGGAGGTGGGGGGGGAAGAGAGGAGAGAATACAGCACACAGACAGATGCCTCTAAACCGGAGGCCAAAGGGATTAAACCGCTCAAGGGCATTGCAAGAAGTACACTCCAGCCAAACGCATGTGTGACGCTCGTTAAACTGTTCTCCCGTTCCCAATCAGATCATAAATAGGAATGAGTCATCGAGCCCCCTGCGTCATTCAATACCTTAACCCCACTTCCCTGGCTGCCCCCAGAACCCCCTCGTCGACCAGAAACCTGTCGAACTCTGCCTTGAATATATTCACTGCCCTCTGGGGAAGAACATTCCAAACACTAACAGAGAAGGAATTCTTCCTCACCTCCATCTTAGATTCTGTGTGCCCCCCCCCTAGTTGTAGATTCTTCCCCCCCCCCCCTCCCCCTGCCAGGCTCCTGGTATCTCCCCTGTAAAGCCTCCACACCATCTTGTGAATCTGCCTGCTTCCACCACCACCTCTGGCAGCGCGTTCCAGGCAGCCACCACTCTCTGCGTTTAAAAAAAACTTCCCCCGCACATCTCCCTTAAACATTCCCCCCCCCCTCCCCTTGAACCTGTGCCCCTGTGTAATTGACACTTCCACCCTGGGGAAAAAGCCTCGGACTATCCACCCTGTCTGTGCCCCTCATCATTCTGTCGACCTCCATCAGGTCTCCCCTCAGCCTCCGTCTTTCCAGTGAAAACAATCCCAGTTTATTGAACCCCTCCTCGTAGCCGACACCCTCGAGACCCGGCAGCGACCTTCTTTGCACTCTCACCAAAGCTTCCAGGTCCTTCTGGTAGTGCGGCGGCCAGAACTGCACGCTATACTTTGAGTTTCTCCCTCCATTCCATTTCCTGATTTGCAGCTATCTCTGGGATGTGACTTGTATCCTCTTTAGTGAAGACCGGTACAAAATACCTGTTCAATTCATCTGCCATAGTCCTGCTTTCCATTAACAATTCCCCAGATGCACTTACTACAGGAGCAATGCTAACTTTTCGAGTCTTATTTACATATCTATAGAAACTCTTGCCTATCCATCTTTATATTACTAACTAGCTTTCTCTCGTACTCTAGTTTTTCGCTCATCAATCTTTTTGTCGTTCTTCAATATTGTTAGTTTCTCCAATCTTCTGACCTGCCTTTAATCTTCGCACAAATATTTGCTTTTTCTTTATAAGCTTAATTCTGTCTTTAACATTTTTAATTAACCACAGAAGACCGGCCCACCCTCTTGGATTATTTTCCCTTAACCTCATTTGCCAGTTCACTTTAGCTCGTTCTGCTTCCACTCCCTCATAATTGCCCGTAGAAACCCTACAGTGCAGAAGGAGGCCATTCGGCCCATCGAGTCTGCACCGACCACAATCCCACCCAGGCCCTACCCCCACATATTTTACCCGCTAATCCCGCTAACCTACACATCCCAGGACTCTAAGGGGCAATTTTTTAACCTGGCCAATCAACCTAACCCGCACATCTTTGGACTGTGGGAGGAAACCGGAGCACCCGGAGGAAACCCACGCAGACACGAGGAGAATGTGCAAACTCTACACAGACAGTGACCCGAGCCGGGAATCGAACCCGGGACCCTGGAGCTGTGAAGCAGCAGTGCTAACCACTGTGCTACCGTGCCGCCCGTATTTAAGTTTAAAATGCTGGTCTCGGGCCCACTATTCTCCCCCTCAAATTGAATGTAAAAAATTGAGTTAAGGTTTATTAGTGTCACAAGCAAGGCATTACATTAACACTGCAATGAAGTTACTGTGAAATTCCCCTCGTCGCCACACTCCGGCACCTGTTTGGGTCAATGCACCCTAACCAACACGTCTTTCGGAATGTGGGAGGAAACCGGAGCACCCGGAGGAAACCCACGCAGACACGGGGAGAAGGTGCAGACTCCGCACAGACAGTGACCCGAGCCGGGAATCGAACCCGGGTCCCTGGCGCTGTGAGGCAGCAGTGTTAACCACTGTGCTACCATACAATCATAATATGATTGCTGTTACTTACAAATGTCTTCACGATGAGGTTTTTAATTAATCCTATCTCATTGCTCAATACCCGGTCTAGTATAGCCTGTTCTGTGGTTGGTTCCAGAATGTGCTGATCTCAGAAACTATCTCAAAAACATTCTTGGAATTCTTCCTCTCGGCTACATTTTCCCACCTCTACTTACAACATAAGAACCAGGAGCAGGAGGAGGCCATCTGGCTTCTCGAGCCTGCTCCGCCATTCAATAAGATCATGGCTGATCTTTTTGTGGACTCAGCTCCACTTACCCGCCCGCTCCCCTTAATTCCTTTACTGTTCAAAAATCTATCCTTGCCTTAAAAACATTCAATGAGGGAGCCTCAACTGGGCAGGGAATTCCACAGATTCACAACCCTTTGTGTGAAGAAGTTCCTCCTCAACTCAGTCCTAAATCTGCTCCCCCTTATTTTGAGACCATGCCCCCTAGTTCCAGTTTCACCCGCCAGTGGAAACAACTTCCCTGCTTCTATCTTATCTATTCCTTTCATAATCTTATATGTTTCTATAAGATCTCCCCTCATTCTTCTGAATTCCAATGAGTATAGCCCCAGTCTACTCAGTCTCTCCTCATAAGCCAACCTCTCAACTCCGGAATCAACCTAGTGAATCTCCTCTGCACCCCCTGCAGTGCCAGTATATCCTTTCTCAAGTAAGGAGACCAAAACTGTACACAGTACTCCAGGTGTGGCCTCACCAGCACCTTATACAGCTGCAACATAACCTCGCTGTTTTTAAACTCCATTCCTCTAGCAATGAAGGACAAAATTCCATTTGCCGCCTTAATTACCTGCTGCACCTGCAAACCAACTCCTTGAGATTCCTGCGCAAGGACACCCAGGTCCCTCTGCACAGCAGCATGCTGCAAGTTTTTACCATTTAGAATAAAATCACAGTTCTGACAAGCCCCTATTATCTTTCCTTTCATACTCTGTCCTAGTGTGGTTACAATTAGGGGGCCTCTACACTCACAAGTGTCTTCTTGATCTCCCCTCATCTCAATCTAAACCACATCCTGGTTTCCTGAACTGAAGTCCTCTAATGTGCTGTTGCCATCATTAATTAACAGAGCCACCCTTAAAGTTTATTTATGAGTCATAGGTACGGCTGACATTATCACTGCAGTGAAAATCCCCGAGTCGCTACACTCTGGCGCCTGTTCCGGTTACACTGAGGGAGAATTTAGCACGGCCAATGCACCCTAACCAGCACGTCTTTCAGACTGTGGGAGGAAACCGGAGCACCCGGAGGAAACCCACGCAGACACGGGGAGAACGTGCAGACTCCACACAGACCCAAGCTGGGAATCGAACCTGGGTCCCAGGCGCTGTGAGGCGGCAGTGCTAACCACTGTGCCACCGTGCTGCCGGGAATCGAACCCGGGTCCCTGGCGCTGTGAAGCAGCAGTGCTAACCACTGTGTCACCGTGCTGCCGGGAATCGAACCCGGGTCCCTGGCGCTGTGAAGCAGCAGTGCTAACCACTGTGTCACCGTGCTGCCCCGGGAATCGAACCCGGGTCCCTGGTGGTGTGAGGCGGCAGTGCTGCCGGGAATGGAACCTGGGTCCCTGGCGCTGTGAGGCAGCAGTGCCAACCACTGTGCCACCGTGCTGCCGGGAATGGAACCCGGGTCCCTGGCGCTGTGAGGCAGCAGTGCCAACCACTGTGCCACCGTGCTGCCGGGAATGGAACCCGGGTCCCTGGCGCTGTGAGGCAGCAGTGCGAACCACTGTGCTGGCGGGAATGGAACCTGGGTCCCTGGTGCTGTGAGGCGGCAGTGCTAATCACGGCCACCGTGCTGCCCACCCCACCTTACCTTAACTTCAGGTCCTTCCCCAAATGTAACAGACCCGTTAATATTCAGGTCCCAATCTGTCAGCCTCCAGCCACGTCTCTGTAATAGCTATGATGTGGAGATGCCGGCGTTGGACTGGGGTGGGCACAGGAAGAAGTCTCTCAACACCAGGTTACAGTCCAACAGGTTTATTTGGGATCATGAGCTTTTGGAGCGTTGAGTCACAAAATGGCCGTGGTCCCAGCCCACAGGAGTAGCCGTTACGCTGAGAGGGTGCCAGCAAGTCCCTGGCGCTGTGCAGAGTGCATCGAACTGGATCACCGGACAGGCAGCATTGTGCATGGGAAAGAGGTCAGGAGTGTGAAAGCAGGGGTCACTCAGCGTCTCGTATCCATTTGCGACAACTCCACGGTCCACGGGCCACGAGAATAATAATTCCCTCGCACGGTTACCACCCCCAGTCTGACTCCGTTCCCGAGGTGGCTGCGCCGCTCCTGAGGTTATCTCCACCCAAACTGCCACTGGGGGTGGTGACGTGGATTGGATTCCCTCCATCCCCTGTTTCTGATTTGAATTATTGTTGTCACATGGTTGCAGAGATAGAGAGGGGGCTGGAGGAGGTTACAGAGATAGGGAGGGGTGTAGGGGCTGGAGGGGGTGCAGAGATAGGGAGGGGGTGTAGGGGCTGGAGGAGGTTACAGAGATAGGGAGGGGGTGTAGGGGCTGGAGGAGGTTACAGAGATAGGGAGGGGTGTAGGGGCTGGAGGGGGTGCAGAGATAGGGAGGGGGTGTAGGGGCTGGAGGGGGTGCAGAGATAGGGAGGGGGTGTAGGGAGCTGGAGGAGGTTACAGAGATAGGGAGGGGTGTAGGGGCTGGAGGGGGTGCAGAGATAGGGAGGGGTGTAGGGGCTGGAGGGGGTGCAGAGATAGGGAGGGGGTGTAGGGGGCTGGAGGAGGTTACAGAGATAGGGAGGGGTGTAGGGGCTGGAGGGGGTGCAGAGATAGGGAGGGGGTGTAGGGAGCTGGAGGAGGTTACAGAGATAGGGAGGGAGTGTAGGGGGCTGGAGGAGGTTACAGAGATAGGGAGGGAGTGTAGGGGGCTGGAGGAGGTTACAGAGATAGGGAGGGGGCTGGAGGAGGTTACAGAGATAGGGAGGGGGTGTAGGGAGCTGGAGGAGGTTACAGAGATAGGGAGGGGCTGGAGGGGGTTACAGAGATAGGGAGGGGGTGTAGGGGCTGGAGGAGGTTACAGAGATAGGGAGGGGTGTAGGGGCTGGAGGGGGTGCAGAGATAGGGAGGGGGTGTAGGGAGCTGGAGGAGGTTACAGAGATAGGGAGGGAGTGTAGGGGGCTGGAGGAGGTTACAGAGATAGGGAGGGAGTGTAGGGGGCTGGAGGAGGTTACAGAGATAGGGAGGGGGCTGGAGGAGGTTACAGAGATAGGGAGGGGGTGTAGGGAGCTGGAGGAGGTTACAGAGATAGGGAGGGGCTGGAGGGGGTTACAGAGATAGGGAGGGGGTGTAGGGGCTGGAGGAGGTTACAGAGATAGGGAGGGGGTGTAGGGGCTGGAGGGGGTTGCAGAGATAGGGAGCGGGTGTAGGGGCTGGAGGGGGTTGCAGAGATAGGGAGGGGGTGTGGGGGCTGGAGGGGGTCGCAGAGATAGGGAGGGGGTGTGGGGCTGGAGGGGGTCGCAGAGATAGGGAGGGGGTGTCGGGGGCTGGAGGAGGTGACAGAGATAGGGAGGGGGTGTAGGGGCTGGAGGAGGTTACAGAGATAGGAAGGGGGTGTAGGGGCTGGAGGAGGTTACAGAGATAGGGAGGGGGTGTAGGGGCTGGCGGGGGTTACAGAGATAGGGAGGGGGTGTAGCGGCTGGAGGGGGTTGCAGAGATAGGGAGGGGGTGTAGGGGCTGGAGGAGGTTACAGAGATAGGGAGGGGGTGTAGGGGCTGGAGGGGGTTACAGAGATAGGGAGGGCTGGAGGGGCTGGAGGGGGTTGCAGAGATAGGGAGGGGGTGTAGGGGCTGGAGGGGGTTACAGAGATAGGAAGGGGGTGTAGGGGCTGGAGGAGGTTACAGAGATAGGGAGGGGCTGGAGGGGGTTACAGTGATAGGGAGGGGGTGTAGGGGCTGGAGGAGGTTACAGAGATAGGGAGGGGGTGTAGGGGCTGGAGGGGGTTACAGAGATAGGAAGGGGGTGTAGGGGCTGGAGGAGGTTACAGAGATAGGGAGGGGCTGGAGGGGGTTACAGTGATAGGGAGGGGCTGGAGGAGGTTACAGAGATAGGGAGGGGGTGTAGGGGCTGGAGGGGGTTACAGAGATAGGGAGGGGCTGGAGGAGGTTACAGAGATAGGGAGGGGCTGGAGGGGGTTACAGAGATAGGGAGGGGGTGTAGGGGCTGGAGGAGGTTACAGTGATAGGGAGGGGGTGTAGGCTGGAGGAGGTTACAGAGATAGGGAAGGGATGTAGGGGCTGGAGGAGGTTACAGTGATAGGGAGGGGTGTAGTGGCTGGAGGAGGTTACAGAGATAGGGAGGGGGTGTAGGGGCTGGAGGAGGTTACAGTGATAGGGAGGGGGGTGTAGTGGCTGGAGGAGGTTACAGAGATAGGGAGGGGGTGTATGGGCTGGAGGAGGTTACAGAGATAGGGAGGGGGTGTAGGGGCTGGAGGAGGTTACAGTGATAGGGAGGGGGGTGTAGTGGCTGGAGGAGGTTACAGAGATAGGGAGGGGGTGTAGGGGCTGGAGGAGGTTACAGTGATAGGGAGGGGGGTGTAGTGGCTGGAGGAGGTTACAGAGATAGGGAGGGGGTGTATGGGCTGGAGGAGGTTACAGAGATAGGGAGGGGGTGTAGGGGCTGGAGGAGGTTACAGTGATAGGGAGGGGGGTGTAGTGGCTGGAGGAGGTTACAGTGATAGGGAGGGGGTGTGGGGGCTACAGAGAGAGGGAGGGGCTGGCGGAGGTTACAGAGATAGGGAGGGTCAGGAGGAGGTTACAGAGATAGGGAGGGGGTGTAGGGGCTGGAGGGGGTTACAGAGATAGGGAGGGGTTGTAGGGGCTGGAGGAGGTTACAGAGATAGGGAGGGGTGTAGGGGCTGGAGGAGGTTACACAGATAGGGAGGGGGTGTAGGGGCTGGAGGGGGTTACAGAGATAGGGAGGGGGTGTAGGGGCTGGAGGAGGTTACACAGATAGGGAGGGGGTGTAGGGGCTGGAGGAGGCTACAGTGATAGTGAGGGGCTGGAGGAGGTTACGGAGATAGGTAGGGGCTGGAGGGGGTTACAGAGATAGGGAGGGGGTGTAGGGGCTGGAGGGGGTTACAGAGATAGGGAGGGGGTGTAGGGGCTGGAGGAGGTTACAGAGATAGGGTGGGGGTGTGGGGGCTGGAGGGGGTTACAGAGATAGGGAGGGGGTGTAGGGGCTGGAGGGGGTTACAGAGATAGGGAGGGAGTGTAGGGGCTGGAGGGGGTTACAGAGATAGGGAGGGGGTGTAGGGGCTGGAGGAGGTTACAGAGATAGGGAGGGGGTGTTGGGGCTGGAGGAGGTTACAGAGATAGGGAGGGGGTGTAGGGGCTGGAGTGGGTGACAGAGATAGGGAGGGGGTGTAGGGGCTGGAGGAGGTTACAGAGATAGGGAGGGGGTGTAGGGGCTGGAGGAGGTTACAGAGATAGGGAGGGGATGTAGGGGCTGGAGGGGGTTACAGTGATAGGGAGGGGGTGTAGGTGCTGGAGGAGATTACAGAGATAGGGAGGGGGTGTAGGGGCTGGAGGGGGTTACAGAGATAGGGAGGGGGTGTAGGGGCTGGAGGAGGTTACAGAGATAGGGAGGGGGTGTAGGGGCTGGAGGAGGTTACAGAGATAGGGAGGGGGTGTTGGGGCTGGAGGAGGTTACAGAGATAGGGAGGGGGTGTAGGGGCTGGAGTGGGTGACAGAGATAGGGAGGGGGTGTAGGGGCTGGAGGAGGTTACAGAGATAGGGAGGGGGTGTAGGGGCTGGAGGAGGTTACAGAGATAGGGAGGGGGTGTAGGGGCTGGAGGAGGTTACAGTGATAGGGAGGGGGTGTAGGGGCTGGAGGAGGTTACAGAGATAGGGAGGGGATGTAGGGGCTGGAGGGGGTTACAGTGATAGGGAGGGGGTGTACGGGCTGGAGGAGGTTACAGAGATAGGGAGGGGGTGTAGGGGCTGGAGGGGGTTACAGTGATAGGGAGGGGGTGTAGGGGCTGGAGGAGGTTACAGAGATAGGGAGGGGATGTAGGGGCTGGAGGGGGTTACAGTGATAGGGAGGGGGTGTACGGGCTGGAGGAGTTTACAGAGATAGGGAGGGGGTGTACGGGCTGGAGGAGGTTACAGTGATAGGGAGGGGGTGTAGGGGCTGGAGGAGGTTACAGAGATAGGGAGGGGATGTAGGGGCTGGAGGGGGTTACAGTGATAGGGAGGGGGTGTACGGGCTGGAGGAGTTTACAGAGATAGGGAGGGGCTGGAGGGGGTTACAGAGATAGTGAGAGGGTGTTGGGGCTGGAGGGGGTTACAGAGATAGGGAGGGGGTGTCGGGGCTGGAGGAGGTTACAGAGATAGGGAGGGGGTGTAGGGGCTGGAGGAGGTTACCGAGATAGGGAGGGGGTGTAGGGGCTGGAGGAGGTTACAGAGATAGGGAGGGGGTGTACGGGCTGGAGGAGGTTACAGTGATAGGGAGGGGGTTTAGGGGCCGGAGGGGGTTACAGAGATAGGGAGCGGGTGTAGGGGCTGGAGGAGGTTACAGAGATAGGGAGGGGGTGTAGGGGCTGGAGGGAGTTACAGTGATAGGGAGGGGTGTAGGGGCTGGAGGAGGTTACAGAGATAGGGAGGGGGTGTAGGGGCTGGAGGAGGTTACAGAGATAGGGACGGGGTGTAAGGGCTGGAGGGGGTTACAGAGATAGGGAGGGGGTGTTGGGGCTGGAGGGGGTTACAGAGATGGGGAGGGAGTGTAGGGGCTGGAGGGGGTTACAGAGATAGGGAGGGGGTGTAGGGGCTGGAGGAGGTTACAGAGATAGGGAGGGGGTGTAGGGACTGGAGGAGGTTACAGGGATAGGGACGGGGTGTAAGGGCTGGAGGAGGTTACAGAGATAGGGAGGGGGTGTAGGGGCTGGAGGAGGTTACAGAGATAGGGACGGGGTGTAAGGGCTGGAGGGGGTTACAGAGATAGGGAGGGGGTGTTGGGGCTGGAGGGGGTTACAGAGATAGGGAGGGGGTGTAGGGGCTGGAGGAGGTTACAGAGATAGGGAGGGGGTGTAGGGGCTGGAGGAGGTTACAGAGATAGGGGGTGTACGGGCTGGAGGAGATTACAGAGATAGGGAGGGTGTGTTCTGGCTGGAGGAGGTTACTGTGATAGGGAGGGGGTGTAGGGGCTGGAGGAGGTTACAGAGATAGGGAGGGTGTGTTCTGGCTGGAGGAGGTTACTGTGATAGGGAGGGGGTGTAGGGGCTGGAGGAGGTTACAGAGATAGGGAGGGGGTGTAGGGACTGGAGGAGGTTACAGAGATAGGGAGGGGGTGTAGGGGCTGGAGGATGTTACAGAGATAGGGAGGGGGTGTAGGGGCTGGAGGAGGTTACAGAGATAGGGAGGGGGTGTTGGGGCTGGAGGAGGTTACAGAGATAGGGAGGGGGTGTAGGGGCTGAAGGAGGTTACAGAGATAGGGAGGGGGTGTAGGGGCTGGAGGGGGTTACAGAGATAGGGAGGGGGTGTAGGGCCTGGAGGAGGTTACAGAGATAGGGAGGGGCTGTAGGGGCTGGAGGGGGTAACAGAGATAGGGAGGGGGTGTAGGGGCTGGAGGTGGTTACAGAGATAGGGAGGGGGTGTAGGGGCTGGAGGAGGTTCCAGAGATAGGGAGGGGGTGTAGGGGCTGGAGGAGGTTACAGAGATAGGGAGGGGGTGTAGGGGCTGGAGGAGGTTACAGAGATAGGGAGGGGGTGTTATGGCTGGAGGGGATAACAGAGATAGGGAGGGGTGTAAGGGTTGGAGGAGGTTACAGAGATAGGGAGGGGGTGTAGGGGCTGGAGGAGGTTACAGAGATAGGGAGGGGGTGTAGGGGGTGGAGGAGGTTACAGAGATAGGGAGGGGTGTAAGGGTTGGAGGAGGTTGCAGAGATAGGGAGGGGGTGTAGGGGCTGGAGGAGGTTACTGTGATAGGGAGGGGGTGTAGGGGCTGGAGGAGGTTACAGAGATAGGGGGTGTACGGGCTGGAGGAGGTTACAGAGATAGGGAGGGGGTGTAGGGGCTGGAGAGGGTTACAGAGATAGGGAGGGGGTGTAGGGAGCTGGAGGAGGTTACAGAGATAGGGAGGGGGTGTACGGGCTGGAGGAGGTTACAGAGATAGGGAGGGGGTGTAGGGGCTGGAGAGGATTACAGAGATAGGGAGGGGGTGTAGGGAGCTGGAGGAGATTACAGAGATAGGGAGGGGGTGTAGGGGCTGGAGAGGATTACAGAGATAGGGAGGGGGTGTAGGGAGCTGGAGGAGATTACAGAGATAGGGAGGGGGTGTACGGGCTGGAGGAGGTTACAGAGATAGGGAGGGGGTGTAGGGGCTGGAGGAGGTTACAGTGATAGGGAGGGTGTGTTCTGGCTGGAGGAGGTTAATGTGATAGGGAGGGGGTGTAGGGGCTGGAGGAGGTTACAGAGATAGGGGGTGTAGGGGCTGGAGGAGGTTACAGAGATAGGGAGGGGGTGTAGGGGCTGGAGGAGGTTACAGAGATAGGGAGGGGGTGTAGAGGCTGGAGAGGGTTACAGAGATAGGGAGGGGGTGTAGGGAGCTGGAGGAGGTTACAGAGATAGGGAGGGGGTGTACGGGCTGGAGGAGGTTACAGTGATAGGGAGGGGGTGTAGGGGCTGGAGGGGGTTACAGAGATAGGGAGGGGGTGTAGGGGCTGGAGGAGGTTACAGAGATAGGGAGGGGGTGTAGGGGCTGGAGGAGGTTACAGAGATAAGGAGGGGGATGTACGGGCTGGAGGATGTTACGGAGATAGGGAGGTTCGTGTAGGGGCTGGAAGCGGTTACAGAGAAAGGGAGTGGGTGGAGGGGTTGGAGGGGGTTACAGAGATGGGGAGGGGGTGTAGGGTCTGGAGGAGGTTACAGAGATTAGGGCGGTGTGCAGGGGGCTCGAGGTGGTTACAGAGATAGGGAGGGGGTTTGGGGCTGGAGGCGGTTACAGAGATAGGGAGGGGGTGTAGGGTCTGGAGGAGGTTACAGAGATTAGGACGGTGTGCAGGGGGCTCGAGGTGGTTACAGAGATAGGGAGGGGGTTTGGGGCTGGAGGCGGTTACAGAGATAGGGAGGGGGGTGTAGGGGCTGGGGGAGGTTACAGAGATAGGGAGGGGGTGTAGGGGCCTGAAGGAGGTTCCAGAGATGGGGAGGGTGGTGCAGGGGCTGGAGGAGGTTACAGAGATAGGGAGGTGGTGTAGGGGCTGGAGGAGGTTACAGATATAGGGAGGGGGTGTAGGGACTGGAGGAGGTTACAGAGATGGGGAGGGGGTGTAGGGGCTGGAGGGGGTTACAGAGATAGGGAGGGGGTGTAGGGGCTGGAGGGGGTTACAGAGATAGGGAGGGGGTGTAGGGGCTGGAGGGGGTTACAGAGATAGGGAGGGGGTGTAGGGGCTGGAGGAGGTTACAGAGATAGGGAGGGGGTGTAGGGGCTGGAGGGGGTTACAGAGATAGGGAGGGGGTGTTGGGGCTGGAGGGGGTTACAGAGATAGGGAGGGGTGTAGGGGCTGGAGGGGGTTACAGAGATAGGGAGGGGGTATGGGGGCTGGAGGGGGTTACAGAGATAGGGAGGGGGTGTAGGGGCTGGAGGGGGTTACAGAGATAGGGAGGGGGTATGGGGGCTGGAGGGGGTTACAGTTGTCGGGAATGGGAGTCGGGGCTGGGATGTTTCTGTCTAGCCAAGTTCCGCACACACGAGGACGGCCTGAACCGGGATATTGGGTTCATGTCACACTATTTGTAACTCCCACAGTTGCGTGGACCTGCAGAGTTTCACTGGCTGTCTTGTCTGGAGACAATACACATCTTTTTAGCCTGTCTTGATGCTCTCTCCACTCACATTGTTTCGTCTCTTAAAGACTGGATTAGTTGTAAGTATTCGCATTCCAACCATTGTTCATGTAAATTGAGTCTGTGTCTTTATATGCTCTGTTTGTGAACAGAATTCCCACTCACCTGAAGGAGGGGCTTGGAGCTCCGAAAGCTTGTGTGGCTTTTGCTACCAAATAAACCTGTTGGACTTTAACCTGGTGTTGTTAAACTTCTTACCATGTTTCTGTTTGTCAGAGGGTTCTGTGGCGGGGGGAGGAGGGAGTTAGTGTCCGAGCTGAATAATTGGGTCAGCCGCTGCTTCATCTGATAAGATCCCAGGACATAATCGGTTGTAAGGGATTGGATTGGATTGACAGAGCCTGTGTTTTGTCTGGAACGAGGGAGCTGAGCAAGGTATTCCTGTCTGCTCTTCGGGACGTTTGGAGCTTTGGAAAAGGAGTGTGTGCTAGGAGACAGAGCACAATCATTATCCAGGTGAGTCCAGGTACATTCCCCCGTCCTCCCTCCCTCGATACCGGAGGAGAGGACTTTCGACTAGTTTATACGTTGCGCTGCGATATCTGTGCTGGTTTCTCTGGCCATGCTTCGCTGTAAGTGACACTGTCCTGGATTCCATAATGTGCTGTGTATCACAGAGTAATCTCCCTCTACGCTGTCCCTCATCAAACACTCCCAGGACAGGGACAGCACAGGGTTAGATACAGAGTAAAGCTCCCTCAACACTGTCCCCCATCAAACACTCCCAGGACAGGTACAGCACGGGGTTAGATACAGAGTAAAGCTCCCTCTACACTGTCCCTCATCAAACACTCCCAGGACAGGTACAGCACGGGGTGAGATACAGAGTAAAGCTCCCTCTACCCTGTCCCCCATCAAACACTCCCAGGACAGGTATAGCACGGGGTTAGATACAGAGTAAAGCTCCCTCGACACTGTCCCCCCAGCAAACACTCCCAGGACAGGTACAGCACGGGGTTAGATACAGAGTAAAGCTCACTCTACACTGTCCCCCAGCAAACACTCCCAAGACAGGTACAGCATGGGGTTAGATACAGAGTAAAGCTCCCTCTACACTGTCCCCATCAAACACTCCCAGGACAGGTACAGCACGGGGTTAGATACAGTGTAATCTCCCACTACACTGTCCCCATCAAACACTCCCAGGACAGGCACAGCACGGGGTTAGATACAGACTAATCTCCCACTACACTGTCCCCATCAAACACTCCCAGGACAGGGACAGCACGGGGTTAGATACAGAGTAAAGCTCCCTCTACACTGTTCCCATCAAACTCTCCCAGGACAGGTACAGCACGGGGTTAGATACAGAGTAAAGCTCCCTCGACACTGTCCCCCATCAAACACTCCCAGGACAGATACAGCACGGGGTTAGATACAGAGTAAAGCTCCCTCTACACTGTCCCCCATCAAACACTCCCAGGACAGGTACAGCACGGGGTTAGATACAGAGTAAAGCTCCCTCTACACTGTCCCCCCCATCAAACACTCCCAGGACAGGTACAGCATGGGGTTAGATACAGAGTAAAGCTCCCTCTACACTGTCCCCCATCAAACACTCCCAGGACAGGTACAGCACGGGGTTAGATACAGAGTAATGCTCCCTCTACACTGTCCCCATCAAACACTCCCAGGACAGGTACAGCACGGGGTTAGATACAGAGTAAAGCTCCCTCTACACTGTCCCCATCAAACACACCCAGGACAGGTACAGCACGGGGTTAGATACAGAGTAAAGCTCCCTCTACACTGTCCCCCCATCAAACACTCCCAGGACAGGTACAGCATGGGGTTAGATACAGAGTAAAGCTCCCTCTACACTGTCCCCCATCAAACACTCCCAGGACAGGTACAGCATGGGGTTAGATACAGAGTAAAGCTCCCTGTACACTGTCCCCATCAAACACTCCCAGGACAGGTACAGCATGGGGTTAGATACAGAGTAAAGCTCCCTCTACACTGTCCCCCATCAAACACTCCCAGGACAGGTACAGCACGGGGTTAGATACAGAGTAAAGCTCCCTCTACACTGTCCCCATCAAACACTCCCAGGACAGGTACAGCACGGGGTTAGATACAGAGTAAAGCTCCCTCTACACTGTCCCCATCAAACACTCCCAGGACAGGTACAGCACAGGGTTAGATACAGAGTAAAGCTCCCTCTACACTGTCCCCATCAAACACTCCCAGGACAGGTACAGCACGGGGTTAGATACAGAGTAAAGCTCCCTCTACACTGTCCCCCCATCAAACACTCCCAGGACAGGTACAGCACGGGGTTAGATACAGAGTAAAGCTCCCTCGACACTGCCCCCCATCAAACACTCCCAGGACAGGTACAGCACGGGGTTAGATACAGAGTAAAGCTCCCTCTACACTGTCCCCATCAAACACTCCCAGGGCAGGTACAGCACGGGGTTAGATACAGAGTAAAGCTCCCTCTACACTGTCCCCATCAAACACTCCCAGGACAGGTACAGCACGGGGTTAGATACAGAGTAAAGCTCCCTCTACACTGTCTCCCATCAAACACTCCCAGGACAGGTACAGCACGGGGTTAGATACAGAGTAAAGCTCCCTCTCCTACAATACCTATTCTCTCCCAAAGTTAACAATTGTTTTGAATGTTTTTTAGTTGTAGATCTCCCCTCGAGAGGGAGATGTTCAGGAGCAGATCGGAAGCTCCAAGTTATATTATGAAGTTAGCCTGCATCATAACTGTGTCTGATTTTGGAATCGAGGTGAGCGTTTATGTGGTTCACTCCAGGTATGATTCAAGTGATCCACTCGGGAGCTTTTATTAAAACAAACTTTATTTTTAACAACGCATTTAAACATAGAACGTAGAACAGTACAGCACAGAACAGGCCCTTCGGCCCACGATGTTGTGCCGAGCTTTATCTGAAACCAAGATCAAGCTATCCCACTCCCTATCATCCTGGTGTGCTCCATGTGCCTATCCAATAACCGCTTAAATGTTCCTAAAGTGTCTGACTCCACTATCACTGCAGGCAGTCCATTCCACACCCCAACCACTCTCTGCGTAAAGAACCTGCCTCTGATATCCGTCCTGTATCTCCCACCACGAACCCTATAGTTATGCCCCCTTGTAATAGCTCCATCCACCCGAGGAAATAGTCTTTGAACGTTCACTCTATCTATCCCCTTCATCATTTTAGAAACCTCTATTAAGTCTCCCCTCAGCCTCCTCCGCTCCAGAGAGAACAGCCCGAGCTCCCTCAACCTTTCCTCATAAGACCTACCCTCCAAACCAGGCAGCATCCTGGTAAATCTCCTCTGCACTCTTTCCAGCGCTTCCACATCCTTCTTATAGTGAGGTGACCAGAACTGCACACAATATTCCAAATGTGGTCTCACCAAGGTCCTGTACAGTTGCAGCATAACCCCGCGGCTATTTAAAATACAACATAAAGAATTCTCAAAACCCTTACCAATTGGATATACCTAAACATGACAACGTATCATTCTTAACAACTGGTTATCTCTGTAGTTCCACAATGTAAGCAGTATCCCCACAGACATGAGATAAAAGCAAATTCCCGTGGATGCTGGAATCTGAAACAAAAACAGGAAGTGCTGGAAAATCTCAGCGGGTCTGGCAGCATCTGTGGAGAGAGAATGGAGCCAATGTTTCCAGTCTAGATGACCCTTCACCAGAGTTCTGATAAAGGGTCACCTAGACTCGAAACTTTGGCTCTATTCTCGCCCCACAGGATGCTGTCAGACCTGCTGAGATTTTCTGCTTTTCTCCCCACAACCATTAATCCCTGCAAGAATCAGCACAAAACAGATATTCTTACGCGGACCTTGGATTTCCAGCCTTTTGACCCCTCTGGACAGACACAGAGCGAGACACCTGCCTTCTGACTCCCATAGAGCAGCCTCCAGGGTGGAAGAGTCAATTACTAGGGGGCACAGGTTCAAGGTGCGAGGGGCAAGGTTTAAAGGAGATGTACGAGGCATGTTTTTTACACAGAGGGTGGTGGGTGTCTGGAACCCGCTGCTGGGGGAGGGAGTGGAAGCGGATACTTTTAAGGGGCGTCTTGACAAATACATGAATAGGATGGGAATGGAGGGATATGGTCCCTGGAAGGGTCGGGGGGTTTTAGTTCAAACAGGCAGCACGGTCGGTACAGGCCTGGCCTAGTAATTGACTCTTCCACCTTGGGAAAAAGCTTCTGACTATCCACTCTGTCCATGCCCCTCATAATCTTGTAGACTTCTATCAGGTCTCCCCTCAACCTCCGTCGCTCCAGTGAGAACAAACCAAGTTTCTCCAACCTCTCCTCATAGCTAATGCCTTCCATACCAGGCAACATCCTGGTAAATCTTTTCTGTACCCTCTCCAAAGCCTCCACATCCTTCTGATAGTGTGGCGACCAGAATTGAACACTATATTCCAAGTGTGGCCTGACTAAGGGTGTATAAAGCTGCAACATGACTTGCCAATTTTTAAACTCAATACCCCGGTTGATGAAGGCAAGCGTGCCGTATGCCTTCTTGACTACCTTCTCCACCTGCATTGCCACTTTCAGTGACCTGTGTACCTGTACACCCAGATCCCTCTGCCTATCAATACTCTTCAGGGTTCTGCCATTTACTGTATATTTCCTATCTGTATTAGACCTTCCAAAATGCATGACCTCACATTTGCTCGGATTAAACTCCATCTGCCATCTCTCCGCCCAAGTCTCCAACCGATCTCCTGTTTGGCAAACGATGCTTCCTCACACAACCCATTCCCTCTGGTGTCGGAATTCTGATGGGAAATTGTCTGCTCCGAGCGCGGAGATACTTGCTGAGTGTATCTCCCCCCACCCCCTGTCCCGACGTTGGATCCTGTCCCTGTGGACCTTCCTTGCTCTGACACTCATCGCGCTTTTCCTTTGTGTTTCAGGTCTCTGTCCGCCTTTCCTCCACCGAGACCAGGGTGTAGGTGTCCCAGAGTGCGCCACCCCTCCCTCCCTTCTCCGAGCACCCCCCCCCCCCCCCCCCCCCCACCGTGGGCCTGCAGCAGGATGGGTTCCCTGGTGAAGGCGGCATTCGGCGATTCCTTGGAGCGGTGGGTGTGTTGCCTCTCGCCCCAGCCGGAAGCGACAACCCACAGCTACGGCAAAGCCGGGAAGCTTAGCCGGGACGATTACCGGAGGCACCTGCAGGCTCTGGAGGAAGAGAGGTAAGTGGCACGGGGCAGCTCCTTCGAGTGACCGCGGGTGGGCTATTCGACTAGACGGGGCAGCGCAGCCCGAATCCCACTCTCTCCGGATGTGCAGAAGGAACAGGAGGAAATGGCCTTTGGGGTGGATCTTTATAACCCAGAGCTTCTGAACTGAAAAAATGCAGCAAAAATAATAATGCCACAAAATTGGTTCAACCAGTTAATGAAAGCAGCATAAACACCGGGACAAGAGCCTCGCACAGCGAGAGACAGAGGGTGAGAGAATGGTGGGGCCGAGGGGGGGGTCCGGATCTGTCTGAATCACAGCGGGGGGGAGGGGTAGGGACAGGACTGACTGACCCTCAGCCCTCACAGACGCCCCCCTAACTCTAACCCCTCCAGGCATCACACCATTCAGTCCTCCACTCAGCCTGGTCCTTTACTGAGCTGGAGGAGGCCATTCAGCCCATCAAATCCAATAGCAGCTTTCCAGGAAGCCACCCCGCCACCCCCCCCCCCCGACATTCCTGCAGCTCTCCCCACCCCCCCCTTAAAATGCCCACCCAAAAACCCTCAAACTCATTGACTCTCCCCCCTCCCCGGCAAACACCACCCTCACTGAAACCTGACTCTGACTCTCCCCACCACTCTGTTCATCTCCAGGTTCAACCCCCCCCCCCCCCCAAGTCTCTCTCACCACCCCCAGGGGGTCTCCAGTGTCTCCCACCCACCCTCACTCCCCCAGAGGGACTCCAGTTCCTCCCCAGCTGCAGCCCCCATGAGGGGGTCTCCAGTGTCTCCCACCACCCCCCCACCCCCTCACTCCCCCTAGAGGGTCCCCAGTCCCTCCCCACCCCCAGGGGCTCTCTGTTGTCTCCCCAGCCCCCCATCCAAGAGGGTCTCCAGTCTTCACCACCCCCCCCCCCCCCCCCGCCCAAAGGGGTCTCCAGTGTCTCCCACCCACCCAAAGCGTCTCCAGTTTCTCGCACCCAGTCAGAGGGCATCATCAGTCTCTCCCCCCCCCCCCCCGGGGGTCTCCAGTCTCTCTCTTTCCCCCCCCGGGGGATCTCCAGTCTCTCTCTTTCCCCCCCCGGGGGATCTCCAGTCTCTCTCTATCCCCCCCCCCCCGGGGGTCTCCAGTCTCTCTCTTTCCCCCCCCCGGGGGGTCTCCAGTCTCTCTATTCCCCCCCCCCCCCCCAGGGATCTCCAGTCTCTCTCTATCCCCCCCCCCCCGGGGTCTCCAGTCTCTCTCTTTCCCCCCCCCTGGGGGGTCTCCAGTCTCTCTATTCCCCCCCCCCCCCCCCAGGGGGTCTCCAGTCTCTCTATTCCCCCCCCCCCCGGGGGTCTCCAGTCTCTCTCTATCCCCCCCCCCCCCCGGGGGTCTCCAGTCTCTCCCAATCCCCCTGAGTGGGGGGGTCTGCACTCTTCCATCCCCGCACACCCCGGCGTACGGTGGTGTTGCCGATCGGTGAGCTGGTTACAGGTTGTGCATCTCTCCGCAGGCAGAGACGGGATAAGGAGTTTGCCAAGAGGAAGGCAGAGAGAGCAGTGATGAGGAGCCAAATCAGAGCAAAATACCAGCTTGGCCAGGTACAGCCCGCCTGTCAGTGCCCCCTCAGCACTGACCCTCCCACAGTGCGGCGCCCCCTCAGCACTGACCCTCCCACAGTGCGGCGCTCCCTCAGCACTGACCCTCCCACAGTGCGGCGCTCCCTCAGCACTGACCCTCCCACATTGCGGCGCTCCCTCAGCACTGACCCTCCCACAGTGCGGCGCTCCCTCCACACTGACCCTCCCACAGTGCGGCGCTCCCTCAGCACTGACCCTCCCACAGTGCGGCGCTCCCTCAGCACTGACCCTCCCACAGTGCGGCGCTCCCTCAGCACTGACCCTCCCACAGTGCGGCGCTCCCTCAGCACTGACCCTCCCACAGTGCGGCGCTCCCTCAGCACTGACCCTCCCACAGTGCGGCGCTCCCTCAGGACTGACCCTCCCACAGTGCGGCGTTCCTCAGCACTGACCCTCCCACAGTGCAGCGCTCCCTCAGCACTGACCCTCCCACAGTGCGGCGCTCCCTCAGCACTGACCCTCCCACAGTGCGGCGCTCCCTCAGCACTGACCCTCCCACAGTGCGGCGCTCCCTCAGCACTGACCCTCCCACAGTGCGGCGCTCCCTCAGCACTGACCCTCCCACAGTGCGGCGTCCCTCAGCACTGACCCTCCCACAGTGCGGCGCTCCCTCAGCACTGACCCTCCCACAGTGATGCTGTCAGTATGAGCCGGGTTTGGTGCTCAGGTGCCTCGGGTGGGCTGTCAGTGTGGAGGGAGTTATACAAATTATTCATTGTTATTCTGACATGGCAAACTGTCAAGTAATCATTGTGTTTATCTCCCTCTCTCTCTCTCTCTCTCTCTGTCTCTCTCTCTCTCTCTGTCTCTCTCTGTCTCTCTCTCTCTGTCTCTCTCTCTATGTCTCTCCCTCTCTCTGTCTCTGTCTCTCTCTCTCTGTCTCTCTCTCTCTGTGTCTCTCTCTCTCTCTCTCTGTGTCTCTCTCTCTATGTCTCTTTCTCTCTGTCTCTGTCTCTGTCTCTCTGTCTGTCTCTCTCTCCGTCTCTCTCACTCTCTCTCTGTCTCTCTGTGTCCCTCTCTCTCTCTATGTCTCTCTCTCTATGTCTCTTTCTCTCTGTCTCTGTGTCTCTCTCTCTCTCTGTCTCTCTCTCTCTCTGTCTATCTCACTCTCTCTGTCTCTCTGTCTCTCTCTGTCTCTCTCTCTCTCTGTCTCTCACTCTCTCTCTCTCTCTCTCTCACTCTCTCTCTCTCTCTCACTCTCTCTCTCTCACTCTCTGTCTCTCTGTCTCTCTCACTCTCTCTCTCTCTCTCTCTGTCTCTCTCTCTCTCTCTCTGTCTCTCTCTCTCTCTCTGTCTCACTCTCTCTCTCACACTCTCTCTGTCTCTCTCTCTCTCTCTGTCTCTCTCTCTCTCTCTCTGCAGAATGACAGAGATACCCAGCAGTTGAGGGCAGTCACTGGGAAGGTGGACGTTCCAGTCGAACTGGCTGCTGTCATCAAGGTGGGGAGGGGGTCGGAGGGTCCGTCGTCTCGGCTCGGAGAGTTCCGCGGTCTCCCGGAGGTGAACCTGTCCGAACTGAGTAACAGCGCCCAGAGTGCCATCAGCCAACTGCGGGAGAGCGCGGGGAGACAGTGCGCCCTGATGTAACCGTCCACACTCGGGCCAGACACTTACCCCGTCTCTCAAACCCTCCGGCTGCCCTCGCCGGGGCTGGGGGTGGGGGGGCTCCTGGAGGTGGGGGGTTATGGGGAGGGCTCCTGGGGGGAGGGGGGGGGGGTTGCAGAGGGTCTCTTGGGAGGGGTGGGGAGGGTCTCCTGGTGGGGGGGGGGGGGATTGTGGAGGGTCTTCTGGGGGGGGTGCGCTGGGTGGGGGTACAGAGGGTCTCCGGGGGTTGGGGAGGGGAGGTGCGGGGGGGTGGGTGGGGCGGGGGTCGACGGAGCCAGTCAGCAGCTGAATCCGAAACGTCTCTCTCGAACGTGCTTTTCTCTCGCTTTGGTTCCCTCCAATTGGTTCGAATCCACGTCCTTCCCCACTTCCGGCAAATATTCACCCAGAAAACAACTGAGCTTTACTCTGTATCCAACCCCGTGCTGCACCTGTCCTGGGAGTGTTTGATGGGGACAGTGTAGAGGGAGCTTTACTCTGTATCTAACCCCGTGCTGTACCTGTCCTGGGAGTGTTTGATGGGGACAGTGTAGAGGGAGCTTTATTCTGTATCTAACCCCGTGCTGTACCTGTCCTGGGAGTGTTTGATGGGGACAGTGTAGAGGGAGCTTTACTCTGTATCTAAACCCATGCTGTACCTGTCCTGGGAGTGTTTGATGGGGGCAGTGTAGAGGGAGCTTTACTCTGTATCTAACCCTGTGCTGTACCTGTCCTGGGAGTGTTTGATGGGGACAGTGGAGAGGGAGCTTTACTCTGTATCTAAACCCATGCTGTACCTGTCCTGGGAGTGTCAGTATAGAGGGAGCTTTACTCTGTATCTAACCCTGTGCTGTACCTGTCCTGGGAGTGTTTGATGGGGGACAGTGTAGAGGGAGCTTTACTCTGTATCTAACCCCGTGCTGTACCTGTCCTGGGAGTGTTTGATGGGGACAGTGGAGAGGGAGCTTTACTCTGTATCCAACCCCGTGCTGTACCTGTCCTGGGAGTGTTTGATGGGGGACAGTGTAGAGGGAGCTTTACTCTGTATCTAACCCCCTGCTGTACCTGTCCTGGGAGTGTTTGATGGGGGACAGTGTAGAGGGAGCTTTAGTCTGTATCTAACCCCGTGCTGTACCTGTCCTGGGAGTGTTTGATGGGGGACAGTGTCGAGGGAGCTTTACTCTGTATCTAACCCCGTGCTGTACCTGTCCTGGGAGTGTTTGATGGGGACAGTGTAGAGGGAGCTTTAGTCTGTATCTAACCCCGTGCTGTACCTGTCCTGGGAGTGTTTGATTGGGGGACAGTGTAGAGGGAGCTTTACTCTGTATCTAACCCCGTGCTGTACCTGTCCTGGGAGTGTTTGATGGGGACAGTGTAGAGGGAGCTTTACTCTGTATCTAACCCCGTGCTGTACCTGTCCTGGGAGTGTTTGATGGGGGACAGTGTAGAGGGAGCTTCACTCTGTATCTAACCCCGTGCTGTACCTGTCCTGGGAGTGTTTGATTGGGGACAGTGTAGAGGGAGCTTTACTCTGTATCTAACCCCGTGCTGTACCTGTCCTGGGAGTGTTTGATGGGGGACAGTGTAGAGGGAGCTTTACTCTGTATCTAACCCCGTGCTGCACCTGTCCTGGGAGTGTTTGATGGGGGACAGTGTAGAGGGAGCTTTACTCTGTATCTAACCCCGTGCTGTACCTGTCCTGGGAGTGTTTGGTGGGGACAGTGTAGAGGGAGCTTTACTCTGTATCTAACCCCGTGCTGTACCTGTCCTGGGAGTGTTTGATGGGGACAGTGTAGAGGGAGCTTTACTCTGTATCTAACCCCGTGCTGTACCTGTCCTGGGAGTGTTTGATGGGGACAGTGTAGAGGGAGCTTTACTCTGTATCTAACCCCGTGCTGTACCTGTCCTGGGAGTGTTTGATTTACGATGTGGGAATTTTTTACTCTCTCCTCTCTGTCGATGTGTGATTTGGTTCCCACTCTGTGTGTTGTAGTTTTTTGGCTGGCAGGTGACCAGTGGCTGGGACACAGCTGTCTGTATCTGCATCGCGACTTGTAATACAAATCCTCTGGATCTGAGCTGATCCCTGTTTCTGGCATTCTTTGGACTTTATTGTATAATCGCAGTGCAAATACGGCACTGCGTTACCGTCCCTCACTCCCAGGGTGCTCCAGGATCGGGGGAGAGTGGGTTACTGCCCCAGAGAGGCAAAATGTGGACATCTGGAGGAGGCCATTCGGCCCCTTGGGCAGATCCACCATTCCATCAGGACACACCTGATCTGTTCGTGTTTCCAGATCCACATCCTCTCTCTCACCTGTGTCAGACTCCTATTTATTGGCCACAGCTCAGCCTTCAACACTATTATTCCCACGAAACCCATCTCCAAACTCCGTGGCCTGGGCCTCGGCTCCTCCCTCTGCGACTGGATCCTGAACTTCCTAACTCACAGACCACAATCAGTAAGGATCGGCAACA
>NW_027592273.1:52500-58624 GCF_964213995.1 Mustelus asterias
AAGAAGCTGCTCTTGAGTCGGTTGGTACGTGACCTCAGATTTTTATATCTTTTTCCTGACGGAAGAAGGTGGAAGAGAGAATGTCCGGGGTGTGTGAGCGTCCTTAATTATGCCGGCTGCTTTTCCCCGAGGCAGCGGGAAGTGTAGACAGAGTCAATGGATGGGAGGCTGGTTTGCGTGTTGGGACTGGGCTACATTCACAACCCTTTGTAGTTCCTTGCGGTCTTGGGCAGAGCAGGAGCCCCAGACCAAGCTGTGATACAACCAGAAAGGATGCTTTCTATGGGGCATCTGTAAAAGTCGGTTAAATATCTCTGAACTGTAGTCTGTGTATCGGGAATGGAAGGACAGGTTGGACCCTGCATTAATAAACCCCCTGAATACAGGACGGTGTGGCACCCCCTCAGTACAGACTGACTGCTGAGGGTGGGACGGGATTCCAGAACATTCTGACTGGAAGGCAAGAGAGTGACGGGCACGGAGACAGAGCCGGGAGAGGGGAACTCACACAGCTCCTGTCTGTATCTCCCCACTTCCCCCACAGACCTGCCAATGTTTGTGACAACTCGCATTTATATAGCACCCTGTTCATCCACCACTGCGTCAATCAGTCAAAATGTAACCCAGGGCGACACGGAAATATGTAACAGCGCAGAACTGGGATAACACCTTGATAAAGGAGAGACAGAGAGAGAGAGAGAGAGAGAGACAGAGGGAGAGAGAGGGAGAGAGACTGAGGGAGAGGGAGAGGGACAGAGACAGAGAGAGAGAGACAGAGAGAGAGAGAGACAGAGAGAGAGAGACAGAGAGAGAGAGACAGAGAGAGAGAGAGGGAGAGAGAGGGAGAGAGACTGAGGGAGAGGGAGAGGGACAGAGACTGAGGGAGAGAGAGAGACAGAGAGACAGAGGGAGAGAGAGGGAGAGAGACTGAAGGAGAGGGACAGGGACAGAGACAGAGAGAGAGAGACAGAGAGAGAGAGAGACAGAGAGAGAGAGACAGAGAGAGAGAGAGGGAGAGAGACTGAGGAAGAGGGAGAGGGACAGAGACAGAGAGAGAGAGAGAGACAGAGAGAGAGAGAGAGACAGAGGGAGAGAGAGGGAGAGAGACTGAGGGAGAGGGACAGGGACAGAGAGAGAGAGAAAGAGACAGAGAGAGAGAGACAGAGAGAGAGAGAGAGAGACAGAGAGAGAGAGAGAGAGACAGACAGAGAGATAGAGAGACAGGGAGAAGTTTAGCGAGGAAATTTCAGAGATAAGTGCCTTCCAGGCAGCTGAAGGCACGGCCGCCAATGGCGGAGCGATGGGAATTGGGGGATGCTCGAGAGGCCGGAATTGGAGGAGCGCAGGGATCCCGGAGGGTTGTAGGGACTGGAGGAGGTTACAGAGATAGGGAGGGGGGTGTAGGGGGCTGGAGGAGGTTACAGAGATAGGGAGGGGGGTGTAGAGGCTGGAGGAGGTTACAGAGATAGGGAGGGGGTGTAGGGCTGGAGGAGGTTACAGAGATAGGGAGGGGATGTAGGGGCTGGAGGAGGTTACAGAGATAGGGAGGGGGTGTAGGGCTGAAGGAGGTTACAGAGATAGGGAGGGGGTGTAGGGCTGGAGGGGGTTACAGAGATAGGGAGGGGGTGTAGGGGCTGGAGGAGGTTACAGAGATAGGGAGGGGGTGTAGGGGCTGGAGGAGGTTACAGAGATAGGGAGGGGGTGTAGGGCTGGAGGAGGTTACAGAGATAGGGAGGGGGTGTAGGGGCTAGAGGGAGTTACAGAGATAGGGAGGGGGGCTGTAGGGGCTGGAGGAGGTGACAGAGATAGGGAGGGGGTGTAGGGGCTAGAGGGAGTTACAGAGATAGGGAGGGGGGCTGTAGGGGCTGGAGGAGGTTACAGAGGTAGGGAGGGGGAGTAGGGGCTGGAGGAGGTTACAGAGATAGGGAGGGGGTGTAGGGCTGGAGGGGGTTACAGAGATAGGGAGGGGGTGTAGGGGCTGGAGGAGGTTACAGAGATAGGGAGGGGGTGTAGGGGCTGGAGGAGGTTACAGAGATAGGGAGGGGGTGTAGGGGCTGGAGGAGGTTACAGAGATAGGGAGGGGGGCTGTAGGGGCTGGAGGAGGTGACAGAGATAGGGAGGGTGTGTAGGGGCTGGAGGAGGTTACAGAGGTAGGGAGGGGTTGTAGGTTACAGAGATAGGGAGGGGGAGTAGGGACTGGAGGAGGTTACAGAGATAGGGAGGGGGTGTAGGGCTGGAGGAGGTTACAGAGATAGGGAGGGGGTGTAGGGGCTGGAGGAGGTTGCAGAGATAGGGAAGGACTGTAGGAGGCTGGAGGAGGTTACAGAGATAGGGAGAGGGTGTAGGGGCTGGAGGGGGTTACAGAGATAGGGAGGGGGTGTAGGGCTGGAGGAGGTTACAGAGATAGGGAGGGGGTGTGGGGGCTGGAGGGGGTTACAGAGATAGGGAGGGGGTGTAGGGCTGGAGGAGGTTACAGAGATAGGGAGGGGGTGTGGGGGCTGGAGGAGGTGACAGAGATAGGGAGGGGGTGTAGGGGACTGGAGGTGGTTACAGAGATAGGGAGGGGGTGTAGGGGCTGGAGGAGGTGACAGAGATAGGGAGGGGGTGTAGGGGACTGGAGGTGGTTACAGAGATAGGGAGGGGGTGTAGGGGCTGGAGGGGGTTACAGAGATAGGGGGGTTGTAGGGGCTGGAGGAGGTTGCAGAGATAGGGAAGGACTGTAGGAGGCTGGAGGAGGTTACAGAGATAGGGAGAGGGTGTAGGGGCTGGAGGGGGTTACAGAGATAGGGAGGGGGTGTTGGGCCTGGAGGGGGTTATAGAGATAGGGAGGGGATGTAGGGGGCTGGTGGAGGTTACAGAGATAGGAAGGGGGTGTAGGGGAATGGGGAGGTTACTGAGATAGAGAGGGGGTTGTAGGGGACTGGAGGAGGTTACAGAGAGAGGGAGGAGGTGTAGGGGCTGGAGGAGGTTACAGAGATAGGGAGGGGGTGTAGGGGCTGGAGGGGCTTACAGAGAGAGGGAAGGGGTGTAGGGAGCTGGAGGGGGTTACAGAGATAGGGAGGGGGTGTCGGGGCTGGAGGAGGTTACAGAGAGAGGGAGGGGGTGTAGGGGCTGGAGGGGGTTACAGAGATAGGGAGGGGGTGTAGGGGCAGGAGGAGGTTACAGAGATAGGGAGGGGGTGTAGGGGCTGGAGGGGGTTACAGAGATAGGGAGGGGGTGTAGGGAGCTGGAGGAGGTTACAGAGAGAGGGAGGGGGTGTAGGGGCAGGAGGAGGTTACAGAGATAGGGAGGGGATGTCGGCGTCTGGAGGAGGTTGCAGAGATAGGGAGGAGGTGTAGGGGCATGGGGAGGTCACAGAGATAGGGAGGGGGTGTAGGGGCTGGAGGAGGTAACAGAGATAGGGAGGAGGTGTAGGGGCTGGAGGGGGTTACAGAGATAGGGAGGGGGGGTGGAGGGGCTGGAGGAGGTTACAGAGATAGAGAGGGGGTGTAGGGACTGGAGGAGGTTACAGAGATAGGGAGGAGGTGTAGGGGCTGGAGGAGGTTACAGAGATAGGGAGGGGGTGTAGGGGAATGGGGAGGTTACTGAGATAGGGAGGGGGGTGTAGGGGGCTGGAGGAGGTTACAGAGAGAGGGAGGGGATGTCAGCGTCTGGAGGAGGTTACAGAGATAGGGAGGAGGTGTAGGGGCTGGAGGAGGTTACAGAGGTAGGGAGGGGGTGTAGGGGCTGGAGGAGGTTACAGAGATAGGGAGGGGGTGTAGGGGCTGGAGGAGGTTACAGCGATAGGGAGGGGGTGTAGTGGCATGGGGAGGTCACAGAGATAGGGAGGGAGTGTAGGGGCATGGGGAGGTCACAGAGATAGGGAGGGAGTGTAGGGGCTGGAGGGGGTTACAGAGATTGGGAGGGGGTGTTGGGGCTGGAGGGGGTTACAGAGATAGGGAGGGGGTGGGAGGGAGACCTGGCCTTTCGCTCATCGATCACCGATCCTGTCTCTCAGGGAGAAGCTGGGGAGGAAGGAGACTGTCAATGTCTTCCTGCCAGAGGACATCGCCGTGCTGTTCCGGAGCGAGGGAACCCTTCCCAGGAGAATGATGCTGGATGCCTGGGTGTGCCATCGGGAATATCGTAACCACAAGTGTGGCATCTTTCTGAAGTAGGTATACAGAGGTTGGGGGTGGGGGGGATGGGACAACTTTTCTCCTGTTGGGGGGTGAATGCCTGGGCGTCCGGGTGTGGGTCACTGCTGAGGAATATCCCCCCCCCATCCCCCAGTCAGAGTGATGCATTCTGGTTCTGGGTCACTCAGAGATCAATTGCAACAATTTGGGATGGCCGCGCGAGCAGGGGGCCTGAAATTTACCCGCATACGTCAGGCTGTCCTGTGAAGAAGAACCCAGTCAGTGATGCCAGTCTCTCTCACTCCCTAAGGAACAGTCCACAATGTGATTTCCAAACTGCAATATAGATTCTGAAACTTTTCATAAAAATGAAATGAAAAACAGAAAGTTATGTCAGAGGGTCAGTGCTGAGGGAGCGCCGCACTGTGGGAGGGTCGGTGCTGAGGGAGCGCCGCACTGTGGGAGGGTCAGTGCTGAGGGAGCGCCGCACTGTGGGAGGGTCAGTGCTGAGGGAGCGCCGCACTGTGGGACGGTCGGTGCTGAGGGAGCGCCGCACTGTGGGAGGGTCAGTGCTGAGGGAGCGCCGCACTGTGGGAGGGTCAGTGCTGAGGGAGCACCGCACTGTCAGAGGGTCAGTGCTGAGGGAGCGCCGCACTGTGGGAGGATCAGTGCTGAGGGAGCTCTGCACTGTGGGAGGGTCAGTGCTGAGGGAGCGCCGCACTGTGGGAGGGTCAGTGCTGAGGGAGCACCGCACTGTGGGAGGGTCGGTGCTGAGGGAGCGCCGCACTGTGGGAGGGTCGGTGCTGAGGGAGCGCCGCACTGTGGGAGGGTCAGTGCTGAGGGAGTGCCGCACTGTGGGAGGGTCAGTGCTGAGGGAGCACCGCACTGTCAGAGGGTCAGTGCTGAGGGAGCGCCGCACTGTGGGAGGGTCAGTGCTGAGGGAGCGCCGCACTGTGGGAGGGTCAGTGCTGAGGGAGCACCGCACTGTCAGAGGGTCAGTGCTGAGGGAGCGCCGCACTGTGGGAGGATCAGTGCTGAGGGAGCGCCGCACTGTGGGAGGGTCAGTGCTGAGGGAGCGCCGCACTGTGGGAGGGTCAGTGCTGAGGGAGCGCCGCACTGTGGGAGGGTCAGTGCTGAGGGAGCGCCGCACTGTGGGAGGGTCAGTGCTGAGGGAGTGCCGCACTGTGGGAGGGTCAGTGCTGACGGAGCGCCGCACTGTGGGAGGGTCAGTGCTGAGGGAGCGCCGCACTGTGAGAGGGTCAGTGCTGAGGGAGCGCCGCACTGTGGGAGGGTCGGTGCTGAGGGAGCGCCGCACTGTGGGAGGGTCAGTGCTGAGGGAGCGCCGCACTGTGGGAGGGTCGGTGCTGAGGGAGCGCCGCACTGTGGGAGGGTCAGTGCTGAGGGAGCGCCGCACTGTGAGAGGGTCAGTGCTGAGGGAGTGCCGCACTGTGAGAGGGTCAGTGCTGAGGGAGCGCCGCACTGTGGGAGGGTCGGTGCTGAGGGAGCGCCGCACTGTCGGAGGGTCGGTGCTGAGGGAGCGCCGCACTGTGGGAGGGTCAGTGCTGAGGGAGCGCCGCACTGTGGGAGGGTCGGTGCTGAGGGAGCGCCGCACTGTGGGAGGGTCAGTGCTGAGGGAGCGCCGCACTGTGAGAGGGTCAGTGCTGAGGGAGTGCCGCACTGTGAGAGGGTCAGTGCTGAGGGAGCGCCGCACTGTGGGAGGGTCGGTGCTGAGGGAGCGCCGCACTGTGGGAGGGTCAGTGCTGAGGGAGCGCCGCACTGTGAGAGGGTCAGTGCTGAGGGAGTGCCGCACTGTGAGAGGGTCAGTGCTGAGGGAGCGCCGCACTGTGGGAGGGTCGGTGCTGAGGGAGCGCCGCACTGTGGGGAGGGTCAGTGCTGAGGGAGCGCCGCACTGTGGGAGGGTCAGTGCTGAGGGAGTGCCGCACTGTGGGAGGGTCAGTGCTGAGGGAGCGCCGCACTGTGGGAGGGTCGGTGCTGAGGGAGCGCCG
>NW_027592274.1:0-2500 GCF_964213995.1 Mustelus asterias
GTGTGAGCGCGTGAGAGTGAGCGCATGAGAGTGAGCGCGCGAGAGTGAGCGCGCGAGAGTGAGCGCGCGAGAGTGAGCGGGCGAGAGTGAGCGGGCGAGAGTGAGCGCGCGAGAGTGAGCGCGCGAGAGTGAGCGCGCGAGAGTGAGCGCGCGAGAGTGAGCGCGCGAGGGTGAGCGCGCGAGGGTGAGCGCGAGAGAGTGAGCGCGAGAGAGTGAGCGCGAGAAAGTGAGCGCGAGAAAGTGTGCGCGAGAAAGTGAGCGTGTGAGAGTGAGCGTGTGAGTGAGCGCATGAGTGAGCACGTGAGAGTGAGCGCATGAGAGTGAGCGGGATTGCGCTCGTGAGAGTGCGCGCGTGAGAGTGAGCATGTCAGAGAGTGTGAGCGCGTGAGAGTGAGCGCATGAGAGTGAGCGGGCGAGAGTGAGCGGGCGAGAGTGAGCGGGCGAGAGTGAGCGGGCGAGAGTGAGCGGGCGAGAGCGAGCGGGCGAGAGTGAGCGGGCGAGAGTGAGCGCGCGAGGGTGAGCGCGCGAGGGTGAGCGCGCGAGAGGGAGCGCGCGAGAGGGAGCGCGCGAGTGCACGCATGGGAGTGCACACGTGAGAGTGCACGCTTGAGAGTGCACGCATGTGTTCGCGCTTGAGAGTGCGTGCGTGTGTGCGAGTGCGTGCGTGAGTGTGTGCGTGAGTGTGTGCGAGAGTGCGTGCGTGAGTGTGTGCGAGAGTGCGTGCGTGAGTGTGTGCGAGAGTGCATGCATGAGTGAATGCGTGAGCGTGAGAGAGAGCGCGCGAGTGAGCGCCCGAGAGTGAACACTTGAGAGTGAGCGGGAGTGCACTCGTGAGAGTGAGCGGGACTTTGAACGTGAGTGCCTGCGTGAGAGGGGGTGGGGGTGCGCGCGAGAGAGTGCGAGTGAGTGTGAGCACGAACAAGCGAGAGTGAACGAGAGCGAGTGAGATTATGTTGCGAGTGAGAGTGAGTGTGAATGAGAATCATTCTCCCCCCACTTTGTAAATAGGAGGCCCCATTCCACACTCCCCACCCCCCCCCCCCCCCCCCCACCCGGTTTCTCTCTCCTCACTCTCTCTATCTCTCTCCTCCCTCTCTCTATCTCTCTCTCCCTCTCCTCCCTTCCTCTATCTCTCCCTTCCTCTCTCTCTGTCTCTCTCCCTTCCTCTCTCTCTGTCTCCCTCCCTCTCCCTCTCTCTCTCCCTCCCTCTCCCTCTCTGTCTCCCTCCCTCCCTCTCTCTCTCCTCTCTGTCAGTCAATACTCAGCTATTTTCAGAGGTTCAGAGTCTGACTCAGCAGAATCTCAATCCAGGAAGTCAGTTTGAAGCAGAGTTTTTTTTAAAAACGGGGGGGGGGGGGGAGAGAGAGAGAGAGAGACAGGGGTGGGTGGGTGGGTGGGGGGAGGGAGGGGGAAATAATGACCCCAAACCCCCTTGTGGGGCAGGAGAGGGGGGTGAGGGGAAGACTGAAAATGACCCAAAACTGACACAGAATTGAAACCTGAAAGGTGGCAGTTTTTAAAACTACATCGTACAGGAGCCTCAAATAGGGAGAGCCGGGGGAACACCACACACACAGAAAGACCAAGTTTATACGATATTTAACCCAGTGGAACACAGGATCCAAGCTGAACTTGGAGAGAATCACAGAGTTTGTGTGTGCTACAAGAGATCACCTTGTATCTAGAGTGGAATTACTGTTAAATATCTGTACACATTGTGTCGGGATACACTCAAGTGGATACACACTTGGGGGAGAGATAGAGGGAGACGGGAGTTCAGAGATATCCTGTATCCCTGATAACAAATGGGCCACAATGTCTCCAAGTAGAGAGGGTATTTCCTGAGCTATTTCTCTCCCCCCTCCTGTCCCCAAATCTCTCTGTCTCCCCGAGGCTGCTTTTTTAAACCTCTCTCCCCTTGCATTTATTAACCCACCCCCCCATTCCATTAAAATACAGACATATAGAGGAGAGGTGGGGGGGGGGGGGGGTGCAGGGGGTGAAATCCAGAGACAATTAACTGTGCCACAATACAAAAGCAGGGACAAGTCACCCACCTTATTTTCCTTGTTCCGTCTGGGCGCCAGAGAGAGAAAATGCAGCTCCCTTTATATCCTATCCTTGTTTTCTCTCCCTTTCCCAACAAGAGAGAGAGAAGAGACAGAGAGAAAGGAAGGGGGGGGGGGGTGGGGAGAGAGGGTGTGGGGAAAAGGCAAAAGGGAGAGAGGTTACAGTGCTTTATTTCAACCCCTTCTGCTCTCTCTCCCCCAAGTCCAGAACTGCTTCCACTCTCTGTCTCTCCCTCTCTCTTCACGTCCAGCCTCTCTCTTTATGTCCCACTCCGTCCTCCCTCCTCCAGACCGAATAAAACTCCCCTGTTTTTCAAACAAAATACAGCGACGCGATAGTACCAGAGAGGCCTGGGTGTTCAATCAAGGCAGCGCCCTCTCTGGAACATGGGAGAGTTTGCAAAGGCAAAGATAGACAGAGAGAGAGAGAG
>NW_027592274.1:7500-58608 GCF_964213995.1 Mustelus asterias
GGTACAAAAACCTGTGCGTCTTTGTCAAGTGCAGCACTGAAGGAGGCCATTCTGTCCACCATGCTTGTGCTAGCCCAGCCTAAAGCCCCGTTCCAACTCTTGATCTGTAGCTTTGTCGATTCGGGCCCCATGTCAGTGGGGATGAGTTCCTGATTGTCCCCACCCACTGGGGGAAAAGAAAGCCCCCCTCCCGTGATCTCGGAACCCCCAGGGAACTCGAGTCTCTTGGACGAGAAACCTTGACTCTGTTTCTCCTCGTACAGAAGCGGCAGAATCTTTCCAGAACCTTCAAATTTACCTTCCGCATTTGATTGATGCAGCTTTGGCATGCTGGGTAGAAAGGCCACTCTCTGAGGTTCCATCGCCAGCCCGGAGAGCCTTGGGCACAGGATTTGGCACAACATTCCCAAGGTGCATCACCGAGGGAGTGCTGCACTGCCAGAGGTGGCGGTAGTGTCCAAAGATGTGTAGGATAGGGGGATTGGCCATGTTAAATTGCCCCTTAGTGTCCAAAGATGTGTAGGATAGGGGGATTGGCCATGTTAAATTGCCCCTTAGTGTCCAAAGATGTGTAGGATAGGGGGATTGGCCATGTTAAATTGCCCCTTAGTGTCCAAAGATGTGTAGGATAGGGGGATTGGCCATGTTAAATTGCCCCTTAGTGTCCAAAGATGTGCGGGTTAGGTGGATTGGCCATGCTAAACTACCCCTTAGTGTCCAAGAATGTGTAGGTCTTCCAAGTGGGGAGTCCCCGAACCTTCTGCTTCTGAGACATTAACAACTCCACACAGACTTTGATTTGATTTATTATTGTCACATGTATTGGGATACAATGAAAAGTATTGTTTCTTGCGCTCTATACAGACAAAGCATACCGTTCATAGAGAAGGAAAGGAGAGAGTGCAGAATGTAGTGAGTGTGGCATATGGTATGCTTGCCTTTATAGGACGGGGTATAGAGTATAAAAGCTGGAGTCTGATGATGCAGCTGTATAGAACGCTGGTTAGGCCACGTTTGGAGTACTGCGTCCAGTTCTGGTCGCCGCACTACCAGAAGGACGTGGAGGCGTTAGAGAGAGTGCAGAGAGGGTTTACCAGGATGTTGCCTGGTATGGAGGGTCTTAGCTATGAGGGAAGATTGGGTAAACTGGGGTTGTTCTCCCTGGAAAGACGGAGAATGAGGGGAGATCTAGTAGAGGTATACAAGATTATGAAGGGGATAGATAGGGTGAACGGTGGGAAGCTTTTTCCCAGATCAGAAGTGACGATCACGAGGGGTCACGGGCTCAAGGTGAGAGGGGCGAAGTATAACTCAGATATTAGAGGGATGTTTTTTTACACAGAGGGTGGTGGGGGCCTGGAATGCGCTGCCAAGTAGGGTGGTGGAGGCAGGCACGCTGACATCGTTTAAGACTTACCTGGATAGTCACATGAGCAGCCTGGGAATGGAGGGATACAAACGATTGGTCTAGTTGGACCAAGGAGCGGCACAGGCTTGGAGGGCCGAAGGGCTTGTTTCCTGTGCTGTACTGTTCTTTGTTCTCTTTGTAGAGTTACAGTCATAGCTAGGGTGTTGAGAAAGATCAACTTAATGCAAGGGAAGTCCACTCAAAAGTCTGACGGCAGCAGGGAAGAAGCTGTTCTTGAGTCGGTTGGTACGTGACCTCAGACTTTTGTATCTTTTTCCCGACGGAAGAAGGTGGAAGAGAGAATATCCGGGGTGTGCGTGGGGTTATTGGCTGCTTTTCCAGAGGCAGTGGGAAGTCTAGACAGAGTCAATGGATGGGAGGCTGGTTTGCGTGATGGATTGGGCTACATTCACAACCTTTTGTAGTTCTTTGCGGTCTTGGGCAGAGCAGGAGCCCCATACCAAGCTGTGATACAACCAGAAAGAATGCTTTCTATGGGGCATCTGTAAAAGTTGGTGAGAGTCGTAGCTGACATGCCAAATTTCCTTAGTCTTCTGAGAAAGTAGAGGCGTTGGTGGGGCTTCCTTAACTATAGTGTCGGCGTGGGGGGGACCAGGACAGGTTGTTGGTGATCTGGACACCTAAAAACTTGAAGCTCTCGACCATTTCCACTTTGTCCCCGTTGATGTAGACAGGGGCATGTTCTCCTTTACGCTTCCTGAAGTCGATGACAATCTCCTTCGTCTTGTTGACATTGAGGGAGAGATTATTGTTGCTGCACCAGTTCACCAGATTCTCTATCTCATTCCTGTACTCTGTCTCGTCATTGTTTGAGATCCGACCCACTATGGTGATGTCGTCAGCAAACTTGAAAATCGAATTGATACATGTCATGGTGTGTTGCGATAGTGAAAAGTATTGTTTCTTGCGCACTATACAAAGCATACCGTTCATAGAGTACATAGATTTGATTTATTATTGTCACATGTATTGGGATACAGTGAAAAGTATTGTTTCTTGCGCGCTATACAGACAAAGCATACCGTTCATAGAGTACACAGATTTGATTTATTATTGTCACATGTATTGGGATACAGTGAAAAGTATTGTTTCTTGCGTGCTATACAGACAAAGCATACCGTTCATAGAGTACATAGATTTGATTTATTATTGTCACATGTATCGGGATACAGTGAAAAGTATTGTTTCTTGCGTGCTATACAGATAAAGCATACCGTTCATAGAGTGCACAGATTTGATTTATTATTGTCACTTGTATTGGGATACAGTGAAAAGTATTGTTTCTTGCGCGCTATACAAAGCATACCGTTCATAGAGTACATTCCCGGCTTGGGTCACTGTCTGTGTGGAGTTTGCACATTCTCCTCGTGTCTGCGTGGGTTTCCTCCGGGTGCTCCGGTTTCCTCCCACAGTCCAAAGATGTGCGGGTTAGGTTGATTGGCCATGTTAAAATTGCCCCTTAGTGTCCTGAGACGCGTAGGTTAGAGGGATTAGCGGGTAAAATATGTAGGGATATGGGGGTAGGGCCTAGGTGGGATTGTGATCGGTGCAGACTTGATGGGCCGAATGGCCTCTTTCTGTACTGTAGGGTTTCTATGATTCTATGATACGTAAGGGAGAAGGAAAGGTGAAGGTGCAGAATGTAGTGATACAGAGAAACATAGAGGATAGGAGCAGGAGGCCATTCGGCCCTTCGAGCTGCTCCCCCATTCATCACCATCATGGCTGATCGTCCAACTCAATAGCCTAATCCTGCTTTCTCCCCGTAACCTTTGATCCCATTCGCCCCAAGTGCTATATCCAGCCGCCTCTTCAATACATTCAATGTTTTGGCATCAGCTACTTCCTGTGGGAATGAATTCCACAGGCTCACCACTCTTTGGGTGAAGAAATGTCTCCTCACCTCCATCCCAAATGGTCTACCCCGAATCCTCAGACTGTGACCCCTGGTTCTGGACTCCCCCCACCATCGGGAACACCCTCCCTGCATCTACCCTGTCCAGTCCTGTTAGAATTTTATAAGTCTCTATCAGATCCCCCCTCATTCGTCTGAACTCCAGCGAAAACAATCCTAACCTGGTCAATCTCTCCTCGTACATCAGTCCCGCCATCCCCGGAATCAGCCTGATATGTGACCTCAGACTTTTGTATCTTTTTCCCAAGGGAAGAGAGAATGTCCGGGGTGCGTGGGGGGGGTCCTTGATTATGCCGACTGCTTTTCCCCGAGGCAGCGGGAAGTGTAGACAGAGTCAATGGATGGGAGGCTGGTTTGCGAGATGGGACTGGGTACATTCACGACCTTTTGTAGTTCCTTGCGGTCTTGGGCAGAGCAGGAGCCATACCGAGCTGTGACATATCCAGGAAGGGTGACACGTCCGGCTCTGAGAGAGGTGAGGTGCATTTGCGATGGGCAGAGATGAGTTTCTGCAGCAGAGTGAACATTCCAAGTTCAGGAGGTGGCGTTAATTGGAGAACTGAGGTGGAAAAGATGTGGAATAGACGATCGTGGATTGGCTCAGGGACCAAGAGCAATCCTTTCTCGGGTGTTTGCTGAATGGGCCGGCAGAAATTTCTTTCTTCCAGCCTCCTGGGATCTTTAAACTCCCGGAGGTCACGGTCTGATGGCAGACGCAGGGGTGGGGTAGGGGGTCATGTACCCTGTCTGGGAGAATGAGTCGGGAAATATGTTCCTGTCACTCAAATCCTGCCAAGAATCATAACAAAAACTTTAGCCACGCGTCGGTCTGACAGAAAGCGGCAACTGCACAGGACAGAAAGGAGCTTCGAAGGGGTCAACATCTCAGTCGGAATTATTCCCAAACAGATCCAGTCTTAAATTCATGGATATCCCGTATCCCAATCGGAGTTTATTCCTTTCCCCGGCCCGAACCCCTCGATTAGATTCCAGTCTGTAACTCACTCCCGGGTATCTGTTATTCTATATATAAACCACCCCGAACCCCCCGATTAGATTCCAGTCTGTAATTCACTCCCGGGTATCTGTTATTCTATATATAAACCACCCCGAACCCCCCGATTAGATTCCAGTCTGTAATTCACTCCCGGGTATCTGTTATTCTATATATAAACCACCCCGAACCCCTCGATTAGATTCCAGTCTGTAACTCACTCCCGGGTATCTGTTATTCTATATATAAACCACCCCGAAACCCTCGATTAGATTCCAGTCTGTAACTCACTCCCGGGTATCTGTTATTCTATATATAAACCACCCCGAACCCCTCGATTAGATTCCAGTCTGTAACTCACTCCCGGGTATCTGTTATTCTATATATAAACCACCCCGAACCCCTCGATTAGATTCCAGTCTTTAACTCACTCCCGGGGATCTGTTATTCTATACATAAACCCCCGCGAACCCCTCGATTAGATTCCAGTCTGTAACTCACTCCCGGGTATCTGTTATTCTACATATAAACCACCCCGAACCCCTCGATTAGATTACAGTCTGTAACTCACTCCCGGGTATCTGTTATTCTGTATATAAACCACCCCAAACCCCTCGATTAGATTCCAGTCTGTAACTCACTCCCGGGTATCTGTTATTCTATATATAAACCACCCCGAACCCCTCGATTAGATTCCAGTCTGTAACTCACTCCCGGGTATCTGTTATTCTATATATAAACCACCCCGAACCCCTCGATTAGATTCCAGTCTGTAACTCACTCCCGGGTATCTGTTATTCTATATATAAACCACACCGAACCCCTCGATTAGATTCCACTCTGTAACTCACTCCTGGGTATCTGTTATTCTGTATATAAACCACCCCGAACTCCTCGATTAGATTCCAGTCTGTAACTCACTCCCGGGTATCTGTTATTCTATATATAAACCACCCTGAACCCCTCGATTAGATTCCAGTCTGTAACTCACTGCCGGGTATCTGTTATTCTATATATAAACCACCCCGAACCCCTCGATTAGATTCCAGTCTGTAACTCACTCCCGGGTATCTGTTATTCTATATATAAACCACCCCGAACCCCTCGATTCGATTCCAGTCTGTAACTCACTCCCAGGTATCTGTTATTCTATATATAAACCACCCCGAACCCCTCGATTAGATTCCAGTCTGTAACTCACTCCCGGGTATCTGCTATTCTATCTATAAACCCCCCCCCCCGAACCCCTCGATTAGATTCCAGTCTGTAACTCACTCCCGGGTATCTGTTATTCTGTATATAAACCACCCCGAACTCCTCGATTAGATTCCAGTCTGTAACTCACTCCCGGGTATCTGTTATTCTGTATATAATCCACCCCGAACGCCTCGATTAGATTCCAGTCTGTAACTTACTCCCAGGTATCTGTTATTCTTTATATAAACCACCCCGAACCCCTCGATTAGATTCCAGTCTGTAACTCACTCCCGGGTATCTGTTATTCTATATATAAACCACCCTGAACCCCTCGATTAGATTCCAGTCTGTAACTCACTCCCGGGTATCTGTTATTCTATATATAAACCACCCTGAACCCCTCGATTAGATTACAGTCTGTAACTCACTCCCGGGTATCTGTTATTCGGTATATAAACCACCCCGAACCCCTCGATTAGATTCCAGTCTGCAACTCACTCTCGGGTATCTGTTATTCTATATATAAACCACACCGAACCCCTCGATTAGATCCAGTCTGTAACTCACTCCCGGGTATCTGTTATTCTATATATAAACCACCCCGAACCCCTCGATTAGATTCCAGTCTGTAACTCACTCCCGGGTATCTGTTATTCTATATATAAACCACCCCGAACCCCACGATTCGATTCCAGTCTGTAACTCACTCCCAGGTATCTGTTATTCTATATATAAACCACCCCGAACCCCTCGATTAGATTCCAGTCTGTAACTCACTCCCGGGTATCTGCTATTCTATCTATAAACCCCCCCCCCCGAACCCCTCGATTAGATTCCAGTCTGTAACTCACTCCCGGGTATCTGTTATTCTATATATAAACCACCCTGAACCCCTCGATTAGATTACAGTCTGTAACTCACTCCCGGGTATCTGTTATTCGGTATATAAACCACCCCGAACCCCTCGATTAGGTTCCAGTCTGCAACTCACTCTCGGGTATCTGTTATTCTATATATAAACCACCCCGAAACCCTCGATTAGATTCCAGTCTGTAACTCACTCCCGGGTATCTGTTATTCTATATATAAACCACACCGAACCCCTCGATTAGATCCAGTCTGTAACTCACTCCCGGGTATCTGTTATTCTATATATAAACCACCCCGAACCCCTCGATTAGATTCCAGTCTGTAACTCACTCCCGGGTATCTGTTATTCTATATATAAACCACCCCGAACCCCTCGATTCGATTCCAGTCTGTAACTCACTCCCAGGTATCTGTTATTCTATATATAAACCACCCCGAACCCCTCGATTAGATTCCAGTCTGTAACTCACTCCCGGGTATCTGCTATTCTATCTATAAACCCCCCCCCCACGAACCCCTCGATTAGATTCCAGTCTGTAACTCACTCCCGGGTATCTGTTATTCTATATATAAACCACCCCGAACCCCTCGATTAGATTCCAGTCTGTAACTCACTCCCGGGTATCTGTTATTCTATATATATATACCACCCCGAACCCCTCGATGAGATTCCTGTCTGTAACTCACTGCCGGGTATTTGTTATTCTACATATAAACCACACCAAACCCCTCGATTAGATTCCAGTCTGTAACTCACTCCCGGGTATCTGTTATTCTATATATAAACCACCCCGAACCCCTCGATTAGATTCCAGTCTGTAACTCACTCCCGGGTATCTGTTATTCTATATATAAACCACCCCGAACCCCTCGATTAGATTCCAGTCTGTAACTCACTCCCGGGTATCTGTTATTCTCTATATAAACCACCCTGAACCCCTCGATTAGATTACAGTCTGTAACTCACTCCCGGGTATCTGTTATTCTGTATATAAAGCACCCTGAACCCTCGATTAGATTCCAGTCTGTAACTCACTCCCGGGTACCTGTTATTCTATATATAAACCACCTCGAACCCCTCAATTAGATTCCAGTCTGTAACTCACTCCTGGGTATCTGTTATTCTATATAAATCATCCTGAACCTCTCGATTAGATTCCAGTCTGTCACTCACTCCCGGGTATCTGTTATTCTATATATAAACCACCCCAAATCCCTCGATTAGATTCCAATCTGTAACTCACTCCCGGGTACCTGTTATTCTATATATAAACCACCCCGAACCCCTCGATTAGATTCTAGTCTGTAACTCACTCCCGGGTATCTGTTATTTTATATATAAACCTTCCCGAACCCCTCGATTAGATTCCAGTCTGTAACTCACTCCCGGGTACCTGTTATTCTATATATAAATCACCCCGAACCCCTCGATTAGATTCCCGTCTGTAACTCACTCCCGGGTATCTGTTATTTTATATATAAACCTTCCCGAACCCCTCGATTAGATTCCAGTCTGTAACTCACTCCCGGGTACCTTTATTCTATATATAAACCACCCCGAACCCCTCGATTAGATTCCCGTCTGTAACTCACTCCCGGGTATCTGTTATTCTATATATAAACCACCCCGAACATCTCGATTAGATTCCAGTCTGTAACTCACTCCCGGGTATCTGTTATTCTATATATAAACCACCCCGAACCCCTCGATTAGATTCCAGTCTGTAACTCACTCCCGGGTATCTGTTATTCTATATATAAACCACCCCGAACCCCTCGATTAGATCCAGTCTGTAACTCACTCCCGGGTATCTGTTATTCTATATATAAACCACCCCGAACCCCTCGATTAGATTCCAATCTGTAACTCACTCCCGGGTATCTGTTATCAAGAACAAAGAACAATACAGCACAGGAACAGGCCCTCCAAGCCTGCGCCGCTCATGTACCCACTAGACCATTCTTTTGTATCCCTCTATTCCCAGTCTATTCATGTGGTTATCTAGATAAGTCTTAAACGATCCCAGCGTGTCCGCCTCAATCACCTTGCTTGGCAGTGCATTCCAGGCCCCCACCACCCTCTGTGTAAAATACGTCCCCCTGACATCTGTGTTGAACCTTGCCCCCCTCACCTTGAACCCGTGACCCCTTGTGTTCGTCACCTCCGACCTGGGGAAAAGCTTCCCACTGTTCACCCTATCTATGCCCTTCATAATTTTATACACCTCTATTAGGTCACCCCTCATCCTCCGTCTTTCCAGGGAGAACAACCCCAGTTTACCCAATCTCTCCTCATAGCTAAGACCCTCCATACCAGGCAACATCCTGGTAAACCTCCTCTGTACTCTCTCCAAAGCCTCCACGTCCTTCTGGTAGTGTGGCGACCAGAACTGGATGCAGTATTCCAAATGTGGCCGAACCAACGTTCTATACAGCTGCAACATCATATGCCAACTTTTATATTCTATGCCCCGTCCAATAAAGGCAAGCATGCCATATGCCTTCTTCACCACCCTCTCCACCTGTGCTGCCACCTTTAAGGATCTGTGGACTTGTACACCCAGGTCCCTCTGTGTGTCTATACTCCTGATGGTTCTGCCATTTATTGTATAGCTCCCCCTTACATTAGATCTACCAAAATGCATCACTTCGCATTTATCTGGATTAAATTCCATCTGCCATTTCTCCGCCCAATGTTCCAGCCTATCTATATCCTGCTGTATTCTCTGACAATGTTCATCACTATCCGCAACTCCAGCAATCTTCGTGTCGTCCGCAAACTTACTGATCACACCAGCTACATCTTCCTCCAAATCATTTATATATAAATCACAAACAGCAGAGGTCCCAGTCCAGAGCCCTGCAGAACACCACTAGTGACAGACCTCCAACCGGAAAAAGACCCCTCCACTACTATCCCCTGTCTTCTATGGCTAAGCCAGTTCTCCACCCATCTAGCTTGCTCATCTTTTATCCCGTGAGATTGAACCTTTTGCACCAGCCTGCCATGAGGGACCTTGTCAAACGCTTTACTAAAATCCATATAGACGACATCCACGGCCCTTCCCTCGTCAATCGTTTTTGTCACCTCCTCAAAAAACTCAACCAACTTTGTGAGGCATGACCTCCCTCGTACAAAACCATGCTGTCTATCGCTAATGAGATTATTCAGTTCTAAATGCGCATATATCCTATCTCTAAGAATCTTCAACAATTTCCCTACCATGAACGTCAAGCTCACCGGCCTATAATTACCCGGGTTATCCTTGCTACCCTTCTTAAATAACGGGACCACATTTGCTATCCTCCAATCCCCTGGGACCTCACCTGTGTCCAGTGAAGAGACAAAGATTTCTGTTAAGAGGCCCAGCAATTGCATCTCTCGCCTCCCTGAGGAGTCTAGGATAGATGCCATCCGGCCCTGGGGATTTGTCATAAGAACATAAGAAATAGGAGCAGGAGTAGGCCATCTAGCCCCTCGAGCCTGCCCCGCCATTCAATAAGATCATGGCTGATCTGAAGTGGATCAGTTCCACTTACCCGCCTGATCCCTATAACTCCTAATTCCCTTACCGATCAGGAATCCATCTACCCGTGATTTAAACATATTCAACGAGGTAGCCTCCACCACTTCAGTGGGCAGAGAATTCCAGAGATTCACCACCCTCTGAGAGAAGAAGTTCCTCCTCAACTCTGTCCTAAACTGACCCCCCTTTATTTTGAGGCTGTGCCCTCTAGTTCTAGCTTCCTTTCTAAGTGGAAAGAATCTCTCCACCTCTACCCTATCCAGCCCCTTCATTATCTTGGAGGTCTCTATAAGATCCCCCCTCAGCCTTCTAAATTCCAATGAGTACAAACCCAATCTGCTCAGTCTCTCCTCATAATCAACACCCCTCATCTCTGGTATCAACCTGGTGAACCTTCTCTGCACTCCCTCCAAGGCCAATATATCCTTCCGCAAATAAGGGGACCAATACTGCACACAGTATTCCAGCTGCGGCCTCACCAATGCCCTGTAGAGATGCAGCAAGACATCTCTGCTTTTATATTCTATCTCCATTGCGATATAGGCCAACATCCCATTTGCCTTCTTGATCACCTGTTGCACCTGCAGACTGGGCTTTTGCGTCTCATGCACAAGGACCCCCAGGTCCCTTTGTACAGTAGCATGTTGCAATTTTTTTCCATTTAGATAATAATCCAATTTGCTATTATTTCCTCCAAAGTGAATAACCTCGCATGTGTCAACGTTATACTCCATCTGCCAGATCCCTCGCCCACTCACTCAGACTGCCCAAATCTCTCTGCAGACCTTCTACGCCCTCCATTCGATTCACTTTTCCACTTATCTTTGTGTCGTCTGCAAACTTTGTTACCCTACACTCAGTCCCCTCCTCCAGATCGTCTATATAAATGGTAAATAGTTGAGGCCCCAGTACCGATCCCTGCGGCACGCCACTAGTTACCATCCGCCAACCAGAAAAGCACCCATTTATTCCCACTCTCTGCTTCCTGTCAGATAGCCAATACCCAATCCACGCTAACACCCTACCCCCAACTCCGTGTGACCCAATCTTCTTCAGCAACCTTTTGTGAGGCACCTTATCAAACTATTGTCTGACTTAATGTTTCCTAAAAAACCTTACACTTCCTCCCTTGTAATTGAGATTTTTTCTAACGGATCAACACATCTCTCAGAGACACTACCAGTCAACATGTCCCTCTCCTTTGTGAATACTGATGCAAAGTATTCGTTTAGGATCTCACCTACTTCCTTTGGTTCTAAGCATAATTCCCCTCCTTTGTCCCGGAGAGGTCCGATTCTTTCCCTAACAACCCTCTTGTTCCTAACGTATGTATAAAATGCCTTAGGATTCTCCTTAATCCTGTCTGCCAAGGACATTTCGTGACCCCTTTTTGCCCTTCTAAGTCCCTGTTTGAGTTTTTTTCTACTTTCTCTGTATTCCTCCAGTGCTCCATCTGTTTTTAGCTGCTTGGACCTCAAGTATGCCTCTTTTTTCTTTTTGATTAGACCCAAAATTTCACTGGTTATCCACGGCTCCCGAATCCTACCTTTCCTATCCTTCCTCTTTACAGGCACATGCCTGTCCTGCAGTCCCATCAACTGCTCCTTAAAGGACTCCCACATGCCAGATGTGGATTTACCCTCGAACAGCCTCTCCCCAATCAACAGCCACCAAATCCTGCCTAATCCGGCTTCCCCCAATTCAGTACCTTACCCATAGGACAACACTCATCTTTTTCCATCACTGTCCTAAAGTTTACAGAATTGTGGTCACTATTTGCCACATGTTCCCCTACTGAAACTTTGAAGACCTGACCGGGCTCATTCCCCAGTACTAGGTCCAGTATAGCCCCCTCTCTAGTTGGACTGTCAACATATTGTTCCAAAGAAACTTCCTGTACGCATTTTATAAATTCTTCCCCATCCAGGCCCCCAGCCCTAAACGATTTCCAGTCTATGTGAGGGAAATTAAAGTCTCCCACTACAACAACCCTATTTTTTCTGCACCTGTCCAGAATCTCCTTACATATCCGTTCCTCAACTTCCCGTGGGCTGTGTCCACGCCACCCCGAATCTAACCTACACATCTTTGGACACTAAGGAGCAATTTAGCATGGCCAATCCACCTAACCCGCACATCTTTGGACACTAAGGGGCAATTTAGCATGGCCAATCCACCTAACCTACACATCTTTGGACACTAAGGAGCAATTTAGCATGGCCAATCTACCTAACCCGCACATCTTTGGACACAAAGGGAACAATTTAGCATGGCCAATCCACCTAACCCGCACATCTTTGGACACAAAGGGAACAATTTAGCGTGGCCAATCCACCTAACCTGCACATCTTTGGACACTAAGGGGCAATTTAGCATGTCCAATCCACCTAACCCGCACATCTTTGGACACTAAGGAGCAATTTAGCATGGCCAATCCACCTAACCTACACATCTTTGGACACTAAGGGGCAATTTAGCATGGCCAATCTACCTAACCCGCACATCTTTGGACACTAAGGGGCAATTTAGCATGGCCAATCCAACTAACCTGCACATCTTTGAACTGTGGGAGGAAACCGGAGCACCCGGAGGAAACCCACACAGTCACGGGTGAGAATGTGCAAACTCCACACAGACAGTGACCTGAGGCCAGAATCGAACCCGGGTCTCTGGCGCTGAGTGGCAGCAGTGCTAACCACTGTGCCGCCCTGTTGAGTGAGTGGGCCAAAATCTGGCAGATGGAGAATGTGAAGTTTTTCACTTTGGTAGGAAGAATTAAAAAAGCAGAGAATTGATTGGGGCGGCATAGTGGTTAGCACTGCTGCCTCACAGCGCCAGGGACTCGGGTTCGATTCCTGGCTTGGGTCACTGTCTGTGCGGAGTCTGCACCTTCTCCCCGTGTCTGCGTGGGTTTCCTCTGGGCGCTCCGGTTTCCTCCCACAGTCCAAAGATGTGCAGGTTAGGTGGATTGGCCGTGCTAAGTTGCCCCTTAATGTCAGGGAGATTAGCGGGGTGAGTGTGTGGGGTTCCGGGGAGTAGGCTCTGGGTGGGATTGTGGTCGGTGCGGACTCAATGGGCCGAATGGCCTCCTTCTGCACTGTCGAGATTCGATGATCTTAAACAGAGAAGGGCTGCAGAACTTTGAGGTGCAGAGGGATCAGGGTGTTGGAGTGCATGAGTCGCAAAAGGTTGGCCTGCAATTGAGAAGGATAATGGAATGTTATCCTTCGTTGATCCACGGTTGGACCTTCCAAATGGACTTTTATTAAACTCACTGCGGGACAGCAGTGCTAACCATTGGCATCAAGTGTGAATCATCTTGTAGCCTTCTATCAAATCCCCCCTCAAGCCTCTTCGCACTCAGCAGGACAACTGCAGCTTTTCCAACCCCGCCTTGTAACTAAAACCCCTCACACACTCTCTGGTAAATCTCCCTCCACACCCTCACGAGGACCTTCACACATCCTTGGTGAGGTGCAGTAGCCAGAACAGCACATCGTTGGACACTAAGGGGCAATTTAGCATGGCCAGTCCGCCTAACCTACACTTCCTTGGACACTAGGGGCAATTTAGCATGGCCAATCCCCCTAACCAGCACGTCTTTGGACACTAAGGGGCAATTTAGCATGGCCAATCCACCTAACCTACACTTCCTTGGACACTAAGGGGCAATTTAGCACGGCCAATCCCCCTAACCTACACTTCCTTGGACACTAAGGGGCAATTTAGCACGGCCAATCCCCCTAACCAGCACGTCTTTGGACACTAAGGAGTGTTTTGAACTAAAAATTCACCTATTTGCTGGATCAGAGAGAACAAAGCAGTAGCCATTCGGCCCTTCCAGCCTGTTCCCTCCCTCCCCTCAACAACATGAGTGGAGATGGTCAACGAGGAGAGGTCAAAGGGCGCTCCCACACTTCCTCCATCTGATTGGCCGCCTGTGAGTACTGTTTGAGGTCCCAATTGGTGGAAAGAGACGTCAATCAACCAGTGGGCGGGATTACAACCCCACTCGCATCCCATTGGCGGCGGCGGACATCAAGTAGCCGCCCCGGCAGTGCAAGGGGCCAATCGGAGAGCCAGACGAGGGCGGGACCTAGGCTCTGATTGGTGCGGGGGGCACGTCCTTCACCTCCAGGGGCGGGCTTGACGTCCCGCTCCCCCTTCCCAGACCGTCAGCGGAGTGACGTCACACGCCGACGAAGTGGGCGGTATCGACGCCTCCCATTGGCGGCCAGCCACGTCAATTAATGCGCAAGCCATGTCTGATTGGTCGGTGAAACGTCCATCACCTTTGGGGGGCGGGCTTACATCTCCCCCTACTTCGCGCCCCCTCAGCGTCATGACATCAGAGGCAGGTTACGTCGGGGGGGGGCAGGCCGATGGCTCCTATTGGCAAAGGGCCACGTCAGTCAGAGGGGTCGCGTCGTCCCATTGGTCAGTGAAACGTCCATCAACCCGGGGGGCGGGCTGAAATCCGTTGCCCGTCAGCGTGATGACATCACACGCAACTTTGGGGTGTCAAGAATAGGCTTCCCATTGGCGGCCAGCCACGTCAATCAAGGTTGTCGACGCCCGATTGATCAGTCGGCCCTGTCAATCAAGGAGGATCCGTGCGTCCATTGGCTGGGACCTCGAGGTCCCGCCCCTGCCGTTCAAGGTGGGTTGCGCCCCCCGCGCGGTTTGTTTGGCGCGGCGGCGGCTCCGGCTCCGCGGCCGCCATTAAATTCTGGGGGGGCGGCGGAGGAGGAGGTAAGGATTTAAAATGGAATCTGCTCACCGGTAAAGGGGGCGATGTGCTTCCTCACTGCGACCTGATCAGTAAAGGGAGCAAAAATTCTCCTCAGCGGCGGCTTGGCCATCGAGAGTGAAGCCTGTTGTTATCGTGTGAGGAGGGGGGAGGGTCTCCCTGAACGGGCCCGTCCGCCCGCCGGCTTTCAAAATTCCCTCGAAGTGCCGGGCAGAGGGCACTGCGGCTGCGCCGTGAGGGAGGCGGTCCTCTTTGCGGCTGCGCTGTGCCCGGCCGCTGGCACTGCGCTTGCGTTCTGTTGGATGTCATGCTCGGCATGCCGGCATGGCGTCTGCGTCATGTTGGGCCGCCGGCATCGCGCCTGCGTCGTGCCTGGCTGCCGGCGCTGCGTGTGCGCGCCGCCCTCCACTACCGGCAGCGCGCGTGCGCGGCGAATGAGCCGGTTGGTAGCGCGCCTGTGCAGTGAGAGGCTGGGTTCCTAACTTGTCTGGGATGGTTGGCCGCGCCTGCGTGGTAGCACCCACCGCATGGCTTGCTGGGAGTTGTAGTTCTCTTCCCCCTCTCTGCTGTTTGGAGCCATTGGAAGCAACTTCCTGCAGGTACCTGGAATCTGGGATGTCGCCTCCTTCAGCCCTCCACCTCTATCTGATTATTATTGTCACATGTATCAGGATACAGTGAAAAGTATTGTTTCTTGCGCGCTATACAGACAAAGCATACCATTCATAGAGTACATAGATTTGATTTATTATTGTCACATGTATCGGCCTCTTTTAAGGTCAAACCAAATAAACAAACTCGAGTTAAATCAGGACCAAAGTAAAAGGGGCAGCTCCCCAAAAGGAGGGGGAACAGCCCGAATAAAAGTCAAAGTACAAAGGAAACTTGAAAACATCAAATTATAATGTGATTATTAGGGTCGATAACGCACCCCAACCCCTGCGGGGCCCAATGGGCGCGGAAGGCGTCACCTGCGCGCCCGTGGACACCGCATGCTCCCTCTCCAGGGACACCTGGCCGTGAACGTGGCCGCGGTAGAGGGGAAGACAGTCAGGATGGACGGCCCCCTCGATCGCCCGCTGCCTGGACCGGTAAATGGCGCGTTTCGCCGGGCCCAGGAGCAGGTTCACGAGGAGGTCGCCATCCCGACCCTCCCCTCTCCGCACCGGGTGTCCGTAGATCAGGAGCGTGGGACTGAAGTGCAAACAGAACATCAATAAAAGGTTCTTTAGGAAAACATAAAGGGAGTGCAGCCTGAGACACAAAACATAGACATGGTCCACGGACTCCACAAGGCCGCAGAAAGGGCGGTCTTCGGAGCCCGTGAACCAGTGAACCCTACGGTTGTGCAGAACTGCTGCATGCATCACCCTCCACCCCAGGTCCCCGACGTAATTGGGGGAGATCCCTCCGTAGAGGGACCTCCAGCAGGGACCTCCGCTGCCAACAAGGCCCGCCAAGGTGTATCCGGGCGACAGGCGAGGAGGCGGTAGTGGAGGGTGTGCAGCAGCAGCCCGCACAGGAAACGCCTCCGCGCGGTAGAAAAAGGCACGGAGGGCATTTCCGCGAGGCGGCTCAGGCTGTGGGGCACCTCACCCAGGGAGGGGGGCTGAGGCTTTGGGCCAATGTGGAATTCCGTCCGAACAGGGGAACGCTCGGACAGGATCCCACCGCACGCCTGCGCCGCCGCGAGTTTGCGTGCAGTTTCGGGGCCGAGCACGACCGTCCTAAGGTCGTCCCCGCGCGCTCAGCCAGCACGTGGGGGCTCATCCAGCCCGCCCCTCCGCCATCCAGCACGTCCCCGATTCTGGTCACCCCGGCGTCCACAGCCCCCCTCTCCGCCAGCCACCTGAAGTTATACGGCTGGAGGAGCGGATTCCTGAGCAGCGGCTCTCGTATGAGAGCCGCTACTCCTGACGGGGGAGAGCTGCGTCGCGAGGCGACCGTGTTCCAGACCGTGAGGCGGTCCTGGTAAAAGACGGTCACATGTATTGGGATACAGTGAAAAGTATTGTTTCTTGCGCGCTATACAGACAAAGCATACCGTTCATAGAGAAGGAAAGGAGAGAGTGCAGAATGTAGTGTTACAGTCATAGCTAGGGTGTAGAGAAAGATCAACTTAATGCGAGGTCGGTCCATTCAAAAGTCTGACAGCAGCAGGGAAGAAGCTGTTCTTGAGTCGGTCGGTCGGTGCGTGACCTCAGACTTTTGTATCTTTTTCCCGACGGAAGAAGGTGGAAGAGAGAATGTCCGGGGTGCGTGGGGGGTCCTCGATTATGCCGGCTGCTTTTCCCCGAGGCAGCGGGAAGTGTAGACAGAGTTAATGGATGGGAGGCTGGTTTGCGTGATGGGACTGGGCTACATTCACGACCTTTTGTAGTTCCTCGCGGTCTTAGGCAGAGCAGGAGCCCAGACCAAGCTGTGATACACCCAGAAAGAATGTTTTCTATGGAGCATCTGTAAAAGTTGGTGAGAGTCGTAGCGGACATGCCAAATTTCCTTAGTCTTCTGAGAAAGTAGGAGCTGCCTTTTTCAGTGGGTTCACGGGTTAAATCGATGAGTTTAGAAGGATGAGGGGGGGGATCTTGTTGAAACTTGCAGGATGTTGCGAGGCCTGGATAGAGTGGACGTGGAGAGGATGTTTCCGTTAGTTGGAGAGACTCGGATCCGAGGGCACAACCTCAGGCTAAAGGGACGACCCTGTAGAACCGAGAGGAGGAGGAATTTCTTCAGCCAGAGAGTGGTGAATCTGGAATTCATTGCCACAGAGGAGGCCGGGTCATTGAGTGTATTTGAGACAGAGAGAGATAGGTTCTTGATTGCTAAGGGGGATCAAAGGTTCATAGAATCCCTACAGTGCAGAAGGAGGCTGTTCGGCTCATCAAACCTGCACAGGCAACAATCCCCATGTATTTACCCTGAAAATCCCCCTAACACGAAGGGGCAATTTAGCACGGCCAATCCACCTAACCTGCACATCTTTGGACACTAAGGGACAATTTAGCACGGCCAATCCACCTAACCAGCACATCTTTTGACACTAAGGCACTCTCTCATTTCCTTCTCTATGAACGGTATGCTTTGCCTGTATAGCGCACAAGAAACAATACTTTTCACTGTATCCCAATACATGTGACTGTCATAAATCAAACTAAGGGACAATTTAGCACGGCCAATCCGCCTAACCGGCACATCTTTGGACTGTGGGAGGAAACCGGAGCACCCGGAGGAAATCCACGCAGACACGGGGAGAAGGTGCAGACTCCACACAGACAGTGACCCGAGCCGGGAATCGAACCCGGGTCCCTGGCGCTGTGAGGCAGCAGTGCTAACCCACTGTTCCACCCTGGATTGGTCCTACTTATACAATTCTAACAGGGCTAGACAGGGTAGATTCAGAAAGAATGTTCCCGATGGTGGGGGGAGTCCAGAACTAGGGGGTCATAGTTTGAGGATAAGGGGTAAACCTTTTAGGACTGAGGTGAGGAGAAATTTCTTCACCCAGAGGGTGGTGAATGTGTGGAATTCACTCCCACAGAAAGTAGTTGATGCCAAAACGTTGTGTGATTTGGAGAAGGAATTAGGGGGCTAAAGGGATCGAGGGATATGGGGGGGAAGGGGGGGGGGAATCAGGATATTGAGTTGGATGATCAGCCATGATCAAAATCCTCAAACTCTGACCCCCTAGTTCTGGACTCCCCCCACCATCGGGAACATTCTTTCTGAATCCACCCTGTTAGAATTTTATAAGTTTCTATGAGATCCCCTCTCACTCTCCTAAACTCCAGTGAATATAATCCTAACTGACTTAGTCTTTCCTCATATGACAGACCTGCCATCCCAGGAATCAGCCTGGTAAACCTTTGCTGCGCTCCCTCTATAGCAAGGACATCCTTCCTCAGATAAGGAGAGCAAAACTGTGTCGGGGGTCAGTGCAGATTGGAGGGGCCGAATAACCTCCTGCATTGTAGGGATTCTATAATTCTATCTGTCTGAATTAGCCAGGAGGTGCTGTGCCCAGGATAATAAGGCCATAAGACATAGGAGCAGAATGAGGCCACTCGGCCCATCGAGTCTGCTCCGCCATTCAATCATGGCTGATATTTTTCTCATCCCCATTCTCCTGCCTTTTCCCCATCACCCCTGATCCCCTTATTAATCAAGAACCGATCTATCTCTGTCTTCAAGACACTCAACGACCTGGCCTCCACAGCCTTCTGCGGCAAAGAGTTCCACAGATTCACCACTCTCTGGCTGAAGAAATTCCTCCTCATCTCTGTTTTAAAGGATCGTCCCTTTAGCCTGAGGCTGTGCCTCTGGTTCTAGTTTTTCCCACTAGTGGAAACATCCTCTCCACGTCCACTCTATCCAGGCCTCGCAGTAACCTGTAAGTTTCAATAAGATGCCCCCCTCATCCTTCTAAACTCCAACGAGTACAGACCCAGAGTCCTCAACCGTTCCTCATACGACAAGCTCTTCATTCCAGGGATCATTCTTGTGAACCTCCTCTGGACCCTTTCCAAGGCCGGCACATCCTTCCTTAGATACGGGGCCCCAAAACTGCTCACAATACTCCAAATGGGGTCTGACCAGAGCCTTATACAGCCTCAGAAGTACATCCCTGCCTTTGTATTCTCCAGAAATGAATGCTAACATTGCATTTGCCTTCCTAACTGCCGACTGAACCTGCACGTTAACCTTAAGAGAATCTTGAACGAGGACTTCCAAGTCCCTTTGTGCTTCTGATTTCCTAAACATTTCTCCATTTAGGAAATAGTCTATCCTCCATTCCTCCTCCCAAAGTGCGTAACCTCACACTGTTCCCCATTGTATTCCATTGTAAGCATGGGACCTACAGGCCAGTGAGCCTCACATCTGTGGTGGGTAAATTGTTGGAAGGTATTTTGAGAGACAGGATCTACAGGCATTTAGAGATGCAAGGACTGATTCGGGACAGTCAGCGTGGCTTTGTGAGTGGAAAATCCTGTATCACAAATTTGATTGAGTTTTTTGAAGGGGTAACCAAGAAGGTAGATGAGGGCAGTGCAGTTGATGTTGTCTACATGGACTTTAGCAAGGCCTTTGACAAGGTACCGCATGGTAGGTTGTTGCATAAAGTTAAATCTCACGGGATCCAGGGTGAGGTAGCTAAATGGATATAAAATTGGCTTCTTGACAGAAGCCAGAGGTTGTAGAGAGTTGTTTTTCAAACTGGAGGCCTGTGACCAGCGGTGTGCCTCAGGGATCAGTGCTGGGCCCACTGTTATTTGTCATTTATATTAATGATTTGGATGAGAATGCAGGAGGCATGGTTAGTAAGTTTGCAGATGACACCAAGATTGGTGGCATAGTGGACAGTGAAGAAAGTTACCTCCGATTGCAACAGGATCTTGATCAATTGAGCCAGTGGGCTGACGAACGGCAGATGGAGTTTAATTTAGACAAATGCAGGGTGATGCATTTTGGTCGATCGAACCAGGGCAGGACTTACTCAGTTAATGGTAGGACGTTGGGGGAGAGTTACAGAACAAAGAGATCTAGGGGTACATGTTCATAGCTCCTTGAAAGTGGAGTCACAGGTGGACAGAGTGGTGAAGAACGCATTTGGCATGCTTGGTTTCATTGGTCAGAACATTGAATACAGGAGTTGGGACGTCTTGTTGAAGTTGTACAAGACATTGGTAAGGTCACACTTGGAATACTGTGTACTGTTCTGGTCACCCTATTATAGAAAGGATATTATTAAACTAGAAAGAGTGCAGAAGAGATTTACTAGGATGCTACTGGGACTTGATGGATTGAGTTATAAGGAGAGGCTGGATAGACTGGGACTTTTTTCTCTGGAGCGTAGGAGGCTGAGGGGTGATCTTATAGAGGTCTATAAAATAATGAGGGGCACAGATCAGCTAGATAGTCAATATCTTTTCCCAAAGGTAGGGGAGTCTAAAACTAGAGGGCACAGGTTTAAGGTGAGAGGGGAGAGATACAAAAGTGTCCAGAGGGGCAATTTTTTCACTCAGAGGGTGGTGAGTGTCTGGAACGAGCTGCCAGAGGTAGTAGTAGAGGCGGGTACAATTTTATCTTTTAAAAAGCATTTAGACAGTTACATGGGTATAGAGGGATATGGGCCAAATGGGGGCAATTGGGATTAGCTTAGGGGTTTTAAAAAAATAAGGGCGGCATGGACAAGTTGGGCTGAAGGGCCTGTTTCCATGCTGTAAACCTCTATTACTCTATCTGCCACTTCTTTGCCCACTCTCCTAACCTGTCCAAGTCCTTCTGCAGCCCCCCTGCTTCCTCAATACTACCTGCCCCTCTACATATCTTTGTATCATCTGCAAACTTAGCAACACTGCCTTCAGTCCCTTCCTCCAAATCGCTAATATCTATTGTGAAGCGTTGTGGTCCCAGCACTGACCCCTGTGGAACACCATGAGTCACTGGTTGCCAACCTGAAAAGGACCCCCTTACCCACAGCCTCTGACGTCCACACCCGCTCTTGTGCCCCACAGGAGAGTTCGGGGAGAGGGCGGCAGCGATGGCGTCGACAGACACCATGGAGCTGGCAGTGGAGGATCTGGGCATCTCGATGGAGGAGCTCCGCGAATGGATCGACAAGGAGCTGGAGAAAGTGGACTATCTGAAGCAGCGCAAGGCGGCTCTCCGGGAGCTGGAGAACTGGGTGGAGAGGAAGGAGGCCGAGGTGGCCCACGTGGACAGCCTGTTCGAGGACGCGTCCAGGTACCGCTGTCCCTCCCTCGCCCCTTCCCTCGTCACCATCTCCCTGGCATTTACCCAGTGACGTTCGCAACCTCGGGATGTCTGAGTGTTTCCCCACCGCTGCAGGAATGACAGATGTGAGATATAGAAACCCGACGGCCAATTTCTACACAGCAAGAGCTCACAGCTGAGAGCTGCTTCATTTTTAGCGATGTTGGTTGTGGGGTGATTATTAGCATCAGGAGAGCGGGGAGAACTCCACCCTCCGACAGCGTGTCGCTCCCCCGGCACCCAGTCTGTCTCAGCGCCCAGTCACCCCCGGCAGCACGGCGCTCCTTCCGTGCCTGGTCTCCCCCTACGCTCTGCCCCCTGGGCGCCGGGCCTCCCTCTGCGCCCTGCCCCATCCTCTGCGCCCGCCCCTTGGTCCCGCCTCTCCCCCTGCACCCCGCCCCCTGGGCACCGGGCCTCCCTCTGTGCCCTGCCCCATCCTCTGCGCCCGCCCCTTGGTCCCGCCTCTCCCCCTGCGCCCCGCCCCCTGGGCACCAGGCCACCCTCTGCGCCCCGCCCCCTGGGCACCGGGCCTCCCTCTGCACCCCGCCCCCTGGGCGCCCGGCCACCCCCTGGGCCCCGTCCCCCTGGGCGCCACCCCTCCCCCTGCGCCCCGCTCCCTTGGCGCCCAGCCTCTCCATAGCGCCGCGCTTCCACCTGTGCTGGCACTGGGAAAGTTGGCCTGGCCTAGGAGCTCTGAAGTGCGGGCCCGAACCCCTGTTCTGCTGTCTCTCAGACCAGAGAGTGAGGCAGCTCCGGGTTGGGCCTCCGACTGTGGGCCAGCACACGGTGTCTGCAGTCTAAGGCTTGGGGGTGCCAATCTCCATTGGGGGAATGAAGTTGGCGGAGGTAGTGGGAATGGCAGCTATTGGCCAGAGGGTGTACGGGCAGTGCCAATCTCAGCTATGGTTGTGTTTCCCGATTGAATAGCCCACCCCAGCAACAGTACGGACTTGTGAACGAATGGTGGTGGGCGGGAGGGAGGCAGTTTCTGATCTCAGCGGACTAACACACATTGAAGGCAGTTCCTGACCTTGCCCCCCCCCCCCCCACCTCCCGTTTCCCCCCCAATCCTTGTGTCCACACAGGTCGGTGGTCGTGTGTGAATCAATGGTGAAGGACTTGTACAGTGACCTGGGGCTACAGTACGAGGAGGAGGAGGAGGCAGCGGCTGCCGGGAAGGAGGGCGCCAAGTCGTCGGAAGTGATTGAGATCCTAGATGACGATGACGACGATGATGTCATGGCTGTGGAACCTGGTATGGAGGGCCCTGACCCTTTCCCATCATCCTTTGGGTGTGACCGTGCCCTGACCCCTTCCCATCATCCTTTGGGTGTGACCATGCCCTGACCCCTTCCCATCATCCTTTGGGTGTGACCGTGCCGTGACCTATTTCCCATCATCCTTTGGGTTTGGCCGCACCGTGATCCCTTCCCATCATCCTTTGGGTGTGACCACGCCCTGACCCCTGTCCATCATCCTTTGCATGTGATCGTGTCGTGATCCCCTTCCCATCATCCTTTGGGTGTTACCATGCCCTGACCCCTTCCCATCATCCTTTGGGTGTGACCGTGCCCTGACCTCTTCCCATCATCCTTTGGGTGTGACCGCACCGTGACCTATTTCCCATCATCCTTTGGGTGTGACCGCCTGGGTTTTAGACAGTGGGGAGGAGAGGGGGGGACGGTGCTATCGGAATTCAGAGCCCCCGGGCGGACGGTATGGGGGAGGGGGAACACACTGGTTCAGATCCCACCACCGCCACTCGTGGGAACTGAACTCAATAAAATCTCGGTCATAGTGACTTGTGATAATCGTCAAAAAAAACATCAGGAACCGAGGCATATTCCATTCATAGAAACTTCATAGAATCTCTACAGTGCAGAAGGAGGCCATTCGACCCATCGAGTCTGCACTGACAACAATCCCACCCAGGCCCTAACCCCATAACCCCACATATTTACCCTGCTAATCCCGCTGACATGAGGGAGAATTTAGCACGGCCAATCCACTAACCGACACATCTTTCGGACTGTGGGAGGAAACCGGAGCACCCGGAGGAAACCCACGCAGACACGGGGAGAACGTGCAGACTCCGCACAGACAGTGACCCAAGCCGGGAATCGAACCCGGGTCCCCGGCGCTGTGAGGCAGCAGCGCTGACCCACTGTGCCACCCTGCCACGGCCTGAATAGTCATTTAATAGAATCCCTCCAGTGCAGAAGAGGCCACCGAGTCTGCACTGACTCTCCGACAGAGAATCTTACCCAGGCCCTCACCCCCTGCCCTGTCTCACTCACCCCAGACATTCACCATGGCCAATCCACCTAACCCGCACATCTTTGGACTGTGGGAGGAAACCGGAGCACCCGGAGGAAACCCACGCAGACACGGGGAGAACGTGCAGACTCCGCACAGACAGTGACCCGAGCCGGGAATCGAACCCGGGTCCCTGGTGCCAGCAGTGCTAACCCACTGTGCTGCTTTAATCTCATAACCCCCCGCCATTGCGAGCAGATGTGTTTTTGTTGTGTCGGTGCCTATTCTTCGTGCCGTTTACTGACCGCTCAAACTCTCTCTCTCTCTTCCAACAGTGGAAACGGGGCAAGTCCCGAACGCGACCTCGACAATATCGACCGTGACGGCGCTCAGCAAGATCACCCGCGAGCCGTCCCTGGTGAGTGCGCTGGGCGAGCTTCGATACAGCGGCCAGGCGACACCCTCTCATCCACAACCATCCCCCATCCCGGGCTTTGCCAAGCACGTATCACAGCACGGTGGCACAGCGGTTTAGCACTGCTGCCTCACAGGGCCAGGGACCCGGGTTCGATTCCCGGCTCGGGTCACTGTCTGTGCGGAGTCTGCACCTTCTCCCCGTGTCTGCATGGGTTTCCTCCGGGTGCCCCGGTTTCCTCCCACACTCCAAAGATGTGCAGGTTAGGGGGATTGGCCATGCTGAATTTCCCCTTAGTGTCAGGGGGACTAGCTAGGGTAAATGCCTGGGGTTATGGGAATAGGGCCTGGGTAGGATTGTGGTCGGTGCAGACTCGATGGGCCGAGTGGCCTCCTTCTGCACTGTAGGGATTCTCTTCTGTTCTATTCTAATTCTATTCATGTGCGGGTTACATAGAACAGTACAGTACAGAACAGGCCCTTCGGCCCACAATGTTGTGCCGAGCTTTATCTGAGGGTTAGGTGCATTGGCCATGCTAAATTGCCCCTGACAGTCCAAAGATGTGGGTGGCCCAGTGGGTTAGCACTGCTGCCTCACAGCGCCAGGGACCCGGGTTCGATTCCCGGCTCGGGTCACTGTCTGTGCGGAGTCTGCACGTTCTCCCCGTGTCTGCGTGGGTTTCCTCCGGGTGCTCCGGTTTCCTCCCACAGTCCAAAGACGTGCTGGTTAGGATGGATTGGCCGTGCTAAATTCTCCCTCAGTGTTACTCAAACAGGCGTCGGAGTGTGGCGACCAGGGGATTGTCACAGTAGCTTGATTGCGGTGTTAATGTAAGCCGACTTGTGATACTAATAAATGAAATAAGGGGTAAGTCGGAGCCTAAGATATCATCAGGAACGTATCCAATTTACCTCCGATTAAACTGGTGAAGCTTCCCATTGGGAACTTGCTGGGCTGACACCCTTCTGCTGTCCCTGGCCTCGGAAAGGGTCCAGAGGAGGTTCACAAGAATGATCCCTGGAATGAAGAGCTTTTCGTATGAGGAACGGTTGAGGACTCTGGGTCTGTCCTCGTTGGGAGTTTAGAAGGATGAGGGGGGGATCTTATTGAAACTTACAGGACACTGCGAGGCCTGGATAGAGTGGACGTGGAGAGGATGTTTCCACTCGTAGGAAAAACTAGAACCAGAGGCACAACCTCAGGCTAAAGGGACGATCCTTTAAAACAGAGATGAGGAGGAATTTCTTCAGCCGGAGAGTGGGGAATCTGTGGAACTCTTTGCCACAGAGGAGACCGGGTCATTGAGTGTCTTTAAGACAGAGATAGATAGGTTCTTGATTGGTAAGGGGATCAGGGGTTATGGGGAGAAGGCGGGAGAATGGGGTTGAGTAACTTAGCAGTCATGGCGGAGCAGATTCGATGGGCCAAATGGCCTCATTCTGCTGCTATATCCGATGGTCCTTATCTGCCAAGATTTCACAAGCTCACGTAATCTGGCCTATATTCCTCCGTGGACTCGCTAACACATGCAAGTATGAGGTTGTTTGGCTTGGACAGGTAAAGGATAGATCAGGATGCGTTCTAGATGGTTCTAGAAGATAAATACAGTGGGTGTCCTTGGAGGGGTGGGGGGGAGGAGTGTTTCAGATGTGAGGATCTCTCAAAATGCCGTGTGGAGGTGCAGAAAATAGATAGATAGGTTCTTGATGGGTAAGGGGGGTCAAAGGTTACGGGGAAAAGGCGGGAGAATGGACTGAGGAACATGGCGGCAGACACTCGATGGGCCGAATGGCCTAATTTGGCTCCTAGCCCTTAGGCTTCCCCTTGCCTCTGCTGGCGAAGGGACAGTCACCAGAGACTTGAGGGGGGGGGCGAGAGGGAAGGGCGGGGCGGGTGGGGTGAGAGCGAGGGTCGTGGGACACCACAGTTGATCTGCAACACCTCACCCAGCCTGCTCAGGAGAGGACGCAGAGTCCTGAATTATTATAACGGCCACCTCTCTGTCTCCCTCTCGCTCGCTCTCCCTCTCCCCCCTGCTAGCTGCGGGATGCGATGGCTGCAATGCGGAAGTCCGCCCGGGATGTTCAGAAGTTTGTGGAGGCGGTTTCCAGGAAGCCAACAAGCACGGTTCCCCCAGCCTCGGGCCTACTCAGAGCTGCCGGTACACAACTAGGTGGGTCCCCGGGACAGAGACCGCGACGCCCCCTTCACCTTCTCGGCCCGTCCCGAGACATGAAAGCGCACAGCTACCTCTTGCGAACAGCACCCACCCTCCCACAGTGCGGCGCTCCCTCAGCACTGACCCTCCCACAGTGCGGCGCTCCCTCAGCACTGACCCTCCCACACTGCGGCGCTCCCTCAGCACTGATCCTCCCACAGTGCGACGCTCCCTCAGCACTGATCCTCCCACAGTGCGACGCTCCCTCAGCACTGACCCTCCCACAGTGCGGCGCTCCCTCAGCACTGATCCTCCCACAGTGCGGCGCTCCCTCAGCACTGATCCTCCCACAGTGCGGCGCTCCCTCAGCACTGACCCTCCCACAATGCGGCGCTCCCTCAGCACTGACCCTCCCACAGTGCGGCGCTCCTTCAGCACCGACCCTCCCACAGTGCGGCGCTCCCTCGGCGCCGACCCTCCCACAGTGCGGCGCTCCCTCAGCACTGACCCTCCCACAGTGCGGCACTCCCTCAGCACCAACCCTCCCACAGTGCGGCGCTCCCTCAGCACTGACCCTCCCGCAGTGCGGCGCTCCCTCAGCACTGACCCTCCCACAGTGCGGCGCTCCCTCAGCACTGACCCTCCCAAAGTGCGGCGCTCCCTCCCACAGTGCGGCGCTCCCTCAGCACTGACCCTCCCACAGTGCGGCGCTCCCTCAGCACTGACCCTCCCACAGTGCGGTACTCCCTCAGCACTGACCCTCCCACAGTGCGGCGCTCCCTCAGCACTGACCCTCCCACAGTGCGGCGCTCCCTCAGCACTGACCCTCCCACAGTGCGGCGCTCCCTCAGCACTGACCCTCCCACAGTGCGGCGCTCCCTCAGCACTGACCCTCCCACAGTGCGGCGCTCCCTCAGCACTGACCCTCCCACAGTGCGGCGCTCCCTCAGCGCTGACCCTCCCATAGTGCGGCGCTCCCTCAGCACTGACCCTCCCACAGTGCGGCGCTCCCTCAGCACCGACCCTCCCACAGTGCGGCGCTCCCTCAGCACCGACCCTCCCACAGTGCGGCGCTCCCTCAGCACCGACCCTCCCACAGTGCGGCGCTCCCTCAGCACCGACCCTCCCACAGTGCGGCGCTCCCTCGGCGCCGACCCTCCCACAGTGCGGCGCTCCCTCAGCACCGACCCTCCCACAGTGCGGCGCTCCCTCGGCGCCGACCCTCCCACAGTGCGGCACTCCCTCAGCACTGACCCTCCCACAGTGCGGCGCTCCCTCGGCGCCGAGCCTCCCGCCGCACGGCGCCGGTAGCCTCGGCCCAGTCGAATGGTGCAGTGTGATTGGGACGCTTTGTGCTGACCTCTCTCTGATTCCCCTAGAAGCCGACAGAAGTGGGCAGCCTGGCTTCTCCGTGCCCTCCTCCCCGACCAGCACCCTCTCATCTACCTGCAGCACCCACCCCCGTGCGGGCCGGCTCCCCGCTCCGCAGGCCCCCGCCTCTGGCCCGCAGCAGCCCAGCAGCACCGTGGTGGAGGACGGAGAGGTGGTGAAGGATGGTGACCTGTTTAAGGGTATGCGGATCCTGGGCAAGAAACGGACCAAGACCTGGCACAAGGGGATGCTTATCACCATCGTCACCACGGGTAAGTGCCCCTCGCCGCGACAGCGATCGAGCTTGCAGTGTCACCTTGCAGCGGCAAATCCCCCTCCTCTCTGCCCCCCACTCTGACTCGAGCGATGGCTCAGAATCACAGAATCCCCACAGTGCAGGAAGAGGCCATTCAGCCCATCCAGTCTGCACTGACAACAATCCCATCCTATCCCCGCAACTCTATGTATTTACCCCGCTAATCCCCCGACACTCGGGAAATTTAGCATGGCCAATCCACCTAACCTGCATGTCTCTGGACTGTGGGAGGAAACCGGAGCACCCGGAGGAAACCCATGCAGACACGGGGAGAATGTGCAGACTCCACACAGACAGTGACCCGAGCCGGGAATCGAACCCGGGTCCCTGACGCTGTGAGGCAGTAGTGCTAACCCACTGTGCTGCCGTGCCACCCATAGTATAGTATAGTGCGCAAGAAACAGTACTTTTCACTGTATCCCAATACATGTGACAATAAATCAAATCAAAATGATGTAAAACTATAAATCAACTTCCTAAAACTTTACCTTTGGACACTAAGGGGCAATTTAGCACGGCCAATCCACCTAACCTACACATCTTTGGACACTAAGGGGCAATTTAGCATGGCCAATCCACCCAACCTACACATCTTTGGACACTAAGAGGCAATTTAACATGGTCAATCCACCTAACCTGCACATCTTTGGACACTAAGAGGCAATTTAGCTCGGCCAATCCACCTAACCTACACATCTTTGGACACTAAGGGGCAATTTAGCACGGCCAATCCACCTAACCTACACATCTTTGGACACCAAGGGGCAATTTAGCATGGCCAATCCACCTAACCTGCACATCTTTGGACACTAAGGGGCAATTTAGCATGGCCAATCCACCTAACCTACACATCTTTGGACACTAAGGGGCAATTTAGCATGGCCAATCCACCTAACCTACACATCTTTGGACACTAAGGGGCAATTTAGCACGGCCAATCCACCTAACCTACACATCTTTGGACACTAAGGGGCAATTTAGCACGGCCAATCCACCTAACCTGCACATCTTTGGACACTAAGGGGCAATTTAGCATGGCCAATCCACCTAACCTGCACATCTTTGGACACTAAGGGGCAATTTAGCATGGCCAATCCACCTAACCTACACATCTTTGGACACTAAGGGGCAATTTAGCATGGCCAATCCACCCTAACCTACACATCTTTGGACACTAAGGGGCAATTTAGCATGGCCAATCCACCCTAACCTACACATCTTTGGACACTAAGGGGCAATTTAGCATGGCCAATCCACCTAACCTGCACATCTTTGGACACTAAGGGGCAATTTAGCATGGCCAATCCACCTAACCTACACATCTTTGGACACTAAGGGGCAATTTAGCATGGCCAATCCACCTAACCTACACATCTTTGGACACTAAGGGGCAATTTAGCATGGCCAATCCACCTAACCTACACATCTTTGGACACTAAGGGGCAATTTAGCATGGCCAATCCACCTAACCTACACATCTTTGGACACTAAGGGGCAATTTAGCACGGCCAATCCCCCTAACCTGCACATCTTTGGACACTAAGGGGCAATTTAGCACGGCCAATCCACCTAACCTACACATCTTTGGACACTGAGAGGCAATTTAGCACGTCCAATCCACCTAACCTACACATCTTTGGACACTGAGAGGCAATTTAGCACGGCCAATCCACCTAACCTACACATCTTTGGACACTGAGAGGCAATTTAGCACGGCCAATCCACCTAACCTACATATCTTTGGACACTAAGGGGCAATTTAGCACGGCCAATCCACCTAACCTACATATCTTTGGACACTAAGGGGCAATTTAGCATGGCCAATCCACCTAACCTACACATCTTTGGACACTAAGGGGCAATTTAACACGGCCAATCCACCTAACCTGCACATCTTTGGACACTAAGGGGCAATTTAGCACGGCCAATCCACCTAACCCGCACATCTTTGGACACTAAGGGGCAATTTAGCATGGCCAATCCACCTAACCAGCACGTCTTTGGACACTAAGGGGCAATTTAGCATGGCCAATCCACCTAACCAGCACGTCTTTGGACACTAAGAGGTAATTTTGCGCGGCCAATGCAATTGAGACCAAGTTTGTCTTTTGCAATTTGCTTGGAACTAATTTGCTTGGAATTCAAAGCACACCAACCCCCCCGCCCCCCAAACTAGAAACAGGAGGAGGCCATTCGCCCCTTCCTGCCCCGCCATTCATTTTGATCCTGGCTGATCATCAAATTCAGTCTCCTGATCCCCCCTTCCCCCCCCCCCCCCCCCCAATATCCCTCGATCCCTTTAGCCCCAAGAGCGATATCTAATTCCTTCTTGAAATCACACAACGTTTTGGCCTCAGCTACTTTCTGTGGGAGTGAATTCCACACATTCACCACCCTCTGGGTGAAGAAATCGCTCCTCACCTCAGTCATAAAAGGTTTACCCCTTATCCTCAAACTCTGACCCCCTAGTTCTGGACTCCCCCCACCATCGGGAACATTCTTTCTGAATCCACCCTGTTAGAATTTTATAAGTTTCTATGAGATCCCCTCTCACTCTCCTAAACTCCAGTGAATATAATCCTCACCGACTTAGTCTCTCCTCATATGACAGACCTGCCATCCCGGGAATCAGTGCTGCACTCCCTCAAGGGTGGCACAGTGGTTAGCACTGCTGCCTCACAGCGCCAGGGACCCGGGTTCGATTCCTGGCTTGCGTCACTGTCTGTGCGGAGTCTGCACGTTCTCCCCGTGTCTGCGTGGGTTTCCTCCGGGTGCTCCGGTTTCCTCCCACAGTCCAGAGATGTGCGGGTTAGGGTGGATTGGCCGTGCTAAATTCTCCCTCAGTGTAACCCGAACAGGCGCCGGAGTGTGGAGACGAGGGGATTTTCATTGCAGTGTTAATGTAAGCCGACTTGTGAATAATAAATAAATTTTTATTGTTTTTTGTGCACTATACAGCCAAAGCATACCATTCATAGAGTACATAGATTTGATTTATTATTGTCACATGTATTGGGACACAGTGAAAAGTATTGTTTCTTGCGCGCTATACAGACAAAGCATACCGTTCATAGAGAAGGAAAGGAGGGAGTGCAGAGTGCAGTGTTACAGTCATAGCTAGGGTATAGAGAAAGATCAACTTAATGCGAGGTAGGTCCATTCAAAAGTCTGACAGCAGCAGGGAAGAAGCTGTTCTTGAGTCGGTCGGCACGTGACCTCAGACTTTTGTATCTTTTTCCCGACGGAAGAAGATGGAAGAGAGAATGTCCGGGGTGTGTGGGGGGTCCTTGATTATGCCGGCTGCTTTTCCCGAGGCAGCAGGAAGTGTAGACAGAGTCAATGGATGGGAGGCTGGTTTGCGTGATGGATTGGGCTACATTCACGACCTTTTGTAGTTCCTTGCGGTCTTGGGCAGAGCAGGAGCCCCATACCAAGCTGTGATACATCCTGAAAGAATGCTTTCTATGGGGCATCTGTAAAAGTTGGTGAGAGTCGTAGCTGACATGTCAAATTTCCTTCGTCTTCTGAGAAAGTAGAGGAGTTGGTGGGGCTTTCTTAACTATAGTGTCGGCATGGGGGGGACCAGGACAGGTTGTTGGTGATCTGGGTACCCAGAAACCTGAAGCTCTCGACCCTTTCCTCTTCCCCTTGGTGGGAGTTGTTGCGGATATGCCGAATTTCCTTCGCCTCCTGAGAAAGCAGAGGCGAGAGTCGAGGATGGGAGGCTGGTTTGAGTGATGGGAATGGACCAAATGGAATTCCTTTGGTGCAGAAGGAGGCCATTCGGCCCATCGAACCTCCGACGGAGCATCTTACCCGGGCCCACTCTGCTTCCAAACCCAATTCAGCGGCGGGTGACGTGTTTTAGAGACATGTTGTCACGAGAATGATAAAACTCACCTGTCTGTCCTGTTTTTCTGCCTCGGAACCAGGCAACGCCAACAAATACAAAGTGAAATTCGACAACAAGGGCAAGAGCTTGCTGTCGGGCAACCACATTGCGTACGATTACCACCCCGCAGCTGACCGGCTGATGGTGGGCAGCAGAGTGGTAGCTAAGTACAAGGACGGCAACTCGGTGTGGCTGTACGCGGGGATCGTGGCCGAAACCCCTAACAACAAGAACAAGACGCGGTAAGTATGTCCGCCACCCGCCCGGGTCTGTCGCCATGGCGTCCAACTGTGCCCCCCGCAGAGCGTTAATCAGGGGCCTCTGGATTACTCGCCCAGTGACTGGCCCAATCACCAAGTGGGGTGATCTTACGCACAAGGTTAGGTACTGCAGAAGCCGGGGGTTTGTTCTCCTTGGAGGCCAGGGAGATTGAGGAGAGATGTGATGCGGCTGTGTAAAGATGAACTGGTGGCGCACTGGCTTAGCACTGCGGCCTCACAGTGCCAGGGACCTGGGTTCGATTCCCGGCTCGGGTCACTGTCTGTGTGGAGTCTGCACGTTCTCCCCATGTCTGCGTGGGTTTCCTCCGGGTGCTCCGGTTTCCTCCCCCACTCCCCAAGATATGTAGGTTAGGTGGATTGGCCATGCTAAATTGCCCCTTGGTGTCCAAAGATGTGCAGGTTAGGTGGATTGGCCATGCTAAATTGCCCCTTGGTGTCCAAAGATGTGCAGGTTAGGTGGATTGGCCATGCTAAATTGCCCCTTGGTGTCCAAAGATGTGCAGGTTAGGTGGATTGGCCATGCTAAATTGCCCCTTGGTGTCCAAAGATGTGCAGGTTAGGGGGATTGGCCATGCTAAATTGCCCCTTGGTGTCCAAAGATGTGCAGGTTAGGTGGATTGGCCATGCTAAATTGCCCCTTGGTGTCCAAAGATGTGCAGGTTAGGTGGATTGGCCATGCTAAATTGCCCCTTAGTGTCCAAAGATGTGCAGGTTAGGTGGATTGGCTGTGCTAAATTTCCCCTTAGTGTCCATAGAATCATAGAAGAATCATAGAAGCCCTACAGTGCAGAAAGAGGCCATTTGGCCCATCGAGTCTGCACCGACCACAATCCCACCCCAGCCCTACCCCCTTATCCCTACATATTTACCCGCTAATCCCTCTAACCTACACATCTCAGGACACTAAGGGGCAATTTTAGCATGGCCAATCCACCTAACCTGCACATCTTTGGACTGTGGGAGGAAACCGGAGCACCCGGAGGAAACCCACGCAGACACGAGGAGAATGTGCAAACTCCACACAGACAGTGACCCGAGCCGGGAATCGAACCCAGATCCCTGGAGCTGTGAAGCAGCAGTGCTAACCCACTGTGCTACCGTGCCGCCCATGTGCAGGTTAGGTGGATTGGCCGTGCTAAATTGCCCCTTGGTGTCCAAAGATGTGCGGGTTAGGGGGATTGGCCATGCTAAATTGCCCCTTAGTGTCCAAAGATGTGCGGGTTAGGGGGATTGGCCATGCTAAATTGCCCCTTGGTGTCCAAAGATGTGTGGGTTAGGGGGATTGGCCATGCTAAATTGCCCCTTAGTGTCCAAAGATGTGCAGGTTAGGGGGATTGGCCATGCTAAATTGCCCCTTAGTGTCCAAAGATGTGCGGGTTAGGGGGATTGGCCATGCTAAATTGCCCCTTGGTGTCCAAAGATGTGCGGGTTAGGTGGATTGGCCATGCTAAATTGCCCCTTAGTGTCAGGGGGATTAGCAGGATAAATCCATGAGGTTATGGGGATAAGGCCTGGGTGGGATTGTGGTCGGTGCAGACTGGATGGGCCGAATGGACTTCTCCTGCACTGTGGGGATGTACAGCTCAGTAAAGGCCCTTTGGCCCATCGAGCCTTTACCAACAACTACAACCAAAGTCTTCCTCCAGCCATTTTCCTGCACCTTTCCCATATCCTCGAAGGTTAAGATATTTCAAGTGCTGGTTCAAATAATTTTTAAATATCCGCTACCTTCCCAGGCAGTGCGTTCCTGATTCCCACCATCCTCTGAGTGGATATTTCTTTCACTCAAATCCCCTCCTGCCCCTTACCCTAAAACTACGCCTCTTCATGACTGTCCCCTCAAACAAGGGAAATCGAGGAAGGTACAGCGTAGAAACATTCCCTTCGGCCCTCCAATCCTGTGCCGATCATGATGCCCTAACTAAACTTAACAAATACCCTTCTCTCCTTACTCGGTCCGTATCCCTCCATTCCCTCCCTATTCATGGACCCGTCCAGATGTCCCTTAAGTGTTGCTAATGTGCCTCCTTCCACCACCTCCTCTGACATCGCGTTCCAGACACCCACCACTCTCTCCGTGAAAAACCTCCCCCTATTCACCCTGTCCATACCCTTCACAGTCTGAACAGGGAGAGAGAGAAAGGTGGAGGAGGTTACAGAGATAGGGAGAGGGCTTATGGGCTGGAGGAGGTTACAGAGATAATGAGTGGGTTTAGGGGCTGGAGGAGGTTACACAGATAGGGAGGGGGGTGTAGGGGCTGGAGGAGGTTACAGAGATAGGTAGGGGCTGGAGGAGGTTACAGAGATAGGGAGGGGCTGGAGGAGGTTACAGAGATAGGGAGGGGGTGTAGGGGCTGGAGGAGGTTACAGAGATAGGGAGGGGCTGGAGGAGGTTACAGAGATAGGGAGGGAGTGTAGGGGCTGGAGGGGGTTACAGAGATAGGAGGGTGTAGGGGCTGGAGGGGGTTACAGAGATAGGAGGGGGGGGTAGGGGCTGGAGGGGATTACAGAGATAGGGAGGGGGTGTAGGGGCTGGAGGGGGTACAGAGATAGGGAGGGGGTGTAGGGGCTGGAGGAGGTTACAGAGATAGGGAGGGGGTGTAGCGGCTGGAGGAGGTTACAGAGATAGGGAGGGGGTGTAGGGGCTGGAGGGGGTTACAGAGATAGGAGGGTGTAGGGGCTGGAGGGGGTTACAGAGATAGGAGGGGGGGTAGGGGGCTGGAGGAGGTTACAGAGATAGGGAGGGGGTGTAGGGGCTGGAGGGGGTTACAGAGATAGGGAGGGGGTGTAGCGGCTGGAGGAGGTTACAGAGATAGGGAGGGGGTGTAGGGGCTGGAGGAGGTTACAGAGATAGGGAGGGGGTGTAGGGGCTGGAGGGGGTTACAGAGATAGGGAGGGGATGTCGGGGCTGGAGGAGGTTACAGAGATAGGGAGGGGGTGTAGGGGCTGGAGGGGGTTACAGAGATATGGAGGGGCTGGAGGGGGTTACAGAGTTAGGGAGGGGGTGTAGGGGCTGGAGGGGGTTACAGAGATAGGGAGGGGATGTAGGTGCTGGAGGGGGTTACAGAGATAGGGAGGGGGTGTAGCGGCTGGAGGAGGTTACAGAGATAGGGAGGGGGTGTAGCGGCTGGAGGGGGTTACAGAGATAGGGAGGGGATGTAGGTGCTGGAGGGAGGTTACAGAGATAGGGAGGGGGTGTAGGGGCTGGAGGGGGTTACAGAGATAGGGAGGGGATGTAGGGGCTGGAGGGGGTTACAGAGATAGGGAGGGTGTGTCGGGGCTGGAGGGGGTAACAGAGATAGGGAGGGGGTGTAGGGGCTGGAGGGGGTTACGGAGATAGGGAGGGTGTGTCGGGGCTGGAGGGGGTTACAGAGATAGGGAGGGGGTGTAGGGGCTGGAGGGGGTTACAGAGATTGGGAGGGGGTGTAGGGGATGGAGGGGGTTACGGAGATAGGGAGGGGGTGTAGGGGATGGAGGAGGTTACAGAGATAGGGAGGGGGTGTAGGGGCTGGAGGAGGTTACGGAGATAGGGAGGGTGTGTCGGGGCTGGAGGGGGTTACAGAGATAGGGAGGGGGTGTTTGTGTGGTGTGTGTCGGGAGCACTGTGAGCTTTGTAACACAAGGGTGCAGTGTAGGAGTTGTGATGTGGTTCATGATGATGAGTTGATGGAAGTGAGTTCGTTGTGCCCGTGTGTTGTCTCTGATGCCATTGACGGCACGGAATGGAGCACACGGCGCTGTCTGGTAAAAGGAACAGGTTCCAAACAACAAGAATTACCTGCGTTTCTCTAGCGTCTTTCCTGCCGCAAAACTGTGCAAAGCTCTGCACAGCCAATGAAGTATATTTTCAGCGTGTCATCTAACTGTTGGACAGTGACATTGAGTGGACCTCACCCCCAGCCCCTCCAGCTCTTCTTGCATTAGTGCTCTTTGGATCTTTTAGACCCACCTAGGAGGGCAGGCAAAGTCCCTCAGTGCTGACCCTCCCACAGTGCGGCGCTCCCTCAGCACCGACCCTCCCACAGTGCGGCGCTCCCTCAGCACCGACCCTCCCACAGTGCGGCGCTCCCTCAGCACTGACCCTCCCACAGTGCGGCGCTCCCTCAGCACTGACCCTCCCACAGTGCGGCGCTCCCTCAGCACTGACCCTCCCACAGTGCGGCGCTCCCTCAGCACCGACCCTCCCACAGTGCGGCGCTCCCTCAGCACTGACCCTCCCACAGTGCGGCGCTCCCTCAGCACTGACCCTCCCACAGTGCGGCGCTCCCTCAGCACCGACCCTCCCACAGTGCGGCGCTCCCTCAGCACCGACCCTCCCACAGTGCGGCGCTCCCTCAGCACTGACCCTCCCACAGTGCAGCGCTCCCTCAGCCCCAGTTCTCTGCCACTGGAGAATCTACTTGCTGAGTGACCTACGAGAGACCCACAGCACAACGCATATCCTGCGGTCGATGCAAGCCTGACGTGATGGTCTATTTTTCCACCTCTGGCAGTCCCCCAGTGCATCTTGTTTATAGCTTGGATGTATTGGTTGGCATTCTCTCACAAGTGAGTTATTGTCAGAGCCAGGGACAGCTGTGGGTCTGCTGGGAGCAGGCGCCAAGGGAGGCTGCCACGAGACACATGACCCTGAGTGTCAGCCAGTGAGCGAGGCACGGACATCCCGAGGCGATTTTCCCTGCTGCATCCACATGCTGCCAACACACAAGTGTGGGTGGAACACTCTCCACTTGCCTGGATGAGTGCGGCTGGCTGGCACAGTGGCTTAGCACTGCTGCCTCACGGTGCCAGGGACCCGGGTTCGATTCCCGGCTCGGGTCACTGTCTGTGCGGAGTCTGCACGTTCTCCCCGTCTCTGCGTGGGTTTCCTCCGGGTGCTCCGGTTTCCTCCCACAGTCCCAAAGAGATGTGCAGGTTCGGTGGATTGGCCGTGCTAAATTGCCCCTTCGTGTCGGGGGATTAGCAGGATAAATACACGAGGTTCGGGGATACGGCTTGAATGGGGTTGTTTTCGATGCAGGCTCGATGGGCAGAATGGTCTCCTTTTGCACTGTCGGGATTCTAAGAACACTCGAGAAGCTCGACACCATCCAGGACAAAGCAGCCCCACTCGATCGACACGCTGACCACAAACACTCACTCCCTCCACCACCGACGCACAGTGGCAGCTGTGTGTACCATCTACAAGATGCACCGCAGCGACTCACCAAGGCTCCCCTCCCTATCTCTGCACCTACACCACTCTCTCTATCTCTGTAACTTCCACCAGCCCCTGCACCCCTTCCCCATCTCTGTAACCTCCTCCAGCCCCTACACCCCTTCGCTATCTCTGTAACCTCCTCCAGCCCCCTACACCCCTCCCTATCTGTAACCTCCTCCAGCCCCGACACCACCCTCCCTATCACTGTAACCTCCTACACCCCCTCCCTATCTCTGTAACTTCCTCCAGCCTCTACAACCCCTCCCTATATCTGTAACCTCCAGCCCCCTACACCCCCTCCCTATCTCTGTAACTTCCTCCAGCCTCTACAACCCCTCCCTATCTCTGTAACCTACAGCCACTATACCCCCTCCCTCTCAATGTAACCTCCTACAGTCCCTACACCCCCTCCCTGTCCCGAACTTCCTCCAGTCCCTATACCCCCTCCCTATTTCTGTAATCTCCTCCAGCCCCTACACCCCCTCCCTATCTCTGTAACCTCCTCCAGCCCCTACACCCCCTCCCTATCTCTGTAACCTCCTCCAGCCCCTACACCCCCTCCCTATCTCTGTAACCTCCTCCAGCCCCTACACCCCCTCCCTATCTCTGTAACCCCTCCAGCCGCAACACCTCCTCCAGGACCTGTATATAACTCAGTATTACCTGTGTTATTTATGGAGTCATAGAAGTTTACAGCATGGAAACAGGCCCTTCGGCCCAACTTGTCCATGCCGCCCTTTTTTTTAAACCCTTAAGCTCATCCCAATTGCCCGCATTTGGCCCATATCCCTCTATACCCATCGTACCCATGTAACTATCTAAACGCTTTTTAAAAGACAAAATTGTACCCACCTCTACTACTACCTCTGGCAGCTCGTTCCAGACACTCACCACCCTCTGTGTGAAAAAAGTGCCCCTCTGGACCCTTTTGTATCTCTCCCCTCTCACCTTAAACCTGTGCCCTCTAGTTTTAGACTCCCCTACCTTTGGGAAAAGATATTGACTATCTAGCTGATCTATGCCCCTCATTATTTTATAGACCTCTATAAGATCACCCCTCAGCCTCCTACGCTCCAGAGAAAAAAGTCCCAGTCTATCCAGCCACTCAAACAAGAACAAAGAACAATACAGCACAGGAACAGGCCCTTTGGCCCTCCAAGCCTGCGCCACTCATGTGCCCAACTAGACCATTCTTTTGTATCCCTCTATTCCCAGTCTGTTCATGTGGCTATCTAGATAAGTCTTAAACGATCCCAGCGTGTCCGCCTTAATCACCTTGCTTGGCAGTGCATTCCAGGCCCCCCACCACCCTCTGTGTAAAATACGTCCCCCTGACATCTGTGTTGAACCTTGCCACCCTCACCTTGAACCCATGACCCCTTGTGTTCGTCACCTCCGACCTGGGAAAAAGCTTCCCACTGTTCACTCTATCTATGCCCTTCATAATTTTATGCACCTCTATTAGGTCGCCCCTCATCCTCCGTCTTTCCAGGGAGAACAACCCCAGTTTACCCAATCTCTCCTCATAGCTAAGACCCTCCATACCAGGCAACATCCTGGTAAACCTTCTCTGTACTCTCTCCAAAGTCTCCACATCCTTCTGGTAGTGTGGCGACCAGAACAGGACGCAGTGTTCCAAATGTGGCCTCACCATCGTTCTATACAGTTGCAGCATCATATGCCAACTTTTATATTCTATGCCCTGTCCAATAAAGGCAAGCATGCCATATGCTTTCTTCACCACCGTCCCTCTGTGTGTCTATACTCCTGATGGTTCTGCCATTTATTGTATAGCTCCCCCTTACATTAGATCTACCGAAATGCATCACTTCGCATTTATCTGGATTAAATTCCATCTGCCATTTCTCCGCCCAATGTTCCAGCCTATCTATATCCTGTTGTATTCTCTGACAATGTTCATCACTATCCGCAACTCCAGCAATCTTCGTGTCGTCCGCAAACTTACTGATCACACCAGCTACATCTTCCTCCAAATCATTTATATATAAATCACAAACAGCAGAGGTCCCAGTCCAGAGCCCTGCAGAACACCACTAGTCACAGACCTCCAACCGGAAAAAGACCCCTCCACTGCTATCCTCTGTCTTCTATGGCTAAGCCAGTTCTCCACCCATCTAGCTAGCTCACCTTTTATCCCGTGAGATTTAACCTTTTGCACCAGCCTGCCATGAGGGACCTTGTCAAACGCTTTACTAAAATCCATATAGACGACATCCACGGCCCTTCCCTCGTCAATCGTTTTTGTCACCTCCTCAAAAACTCAACCAAATTTGTGAGGCATGACCTCCCTCTCATGCTGTCTATCGCTAATGAGATTATTCAGTTCTAAATGCGCATATATCCTATCTCTAAGAATCTTCTCCAACAATTTCCCTACCACGGACGTCAAGCTCACTGGCCTACAATTACCCGGGTTATCCTTGCTACCCTTCTTAAATAACGGGACCACATTTGCTATCCTCCAATCCTCTGGGACCTCACCTGTGTCCAGTGAAGAGACAAAGATTTCTGTTAGAGGCCCAGCAATTGCATCTCTCGCCTCCCTGAGGAGTCTAGGATAGATGCCATCCGGCTCTGGGGATTTGTCTGTCTTAATGTTTCCTAAAAAACCTAACACTTCCTCCCTTGTAATTGAGATTTGTTCTAACGGGTCAACGCATCTCTCTGTGACACTCCCAGTCAACATGTCCCTCTCCTTTGTGAATACTGATGCAAAGTATTCGTTTAGGATCTCTCCTACTTCCTTTGGTTCTAAGCATAATTCCCCTCCTTTGTCCCTGAGAGGTCCGATTCTTTCCCTCTTGTTCCTAACGTATGTATAAAATGCCTTAGGATTCTCTTTAATCCTGTCTGCCAAGGAGATTTCGTGACCCCTTTTTGCCCTTCTAACTCCCTGTTTGAGTTTTTTTCTACTTTCTCTGTATTCCTCCAGTGTTCCATCTGTTTTTAGCTGCCTGGACCTCATGTATGCCTCTTTTCTTTTTGATTAGACCCACAATTTCACTGGTTATCCGCGGCTCCCGAATCCTACCTTTCCTATCCTTCCTCTTTACAGGCACATGCCTGTCCTGCAGTCCCATCAACTTCTCCTTAAAGGACTCCCACATGCCAGATGTGGATTTACCCTCGAACATCCTCTCCCAATCAACTGCCACCAAATCCTGCCTAATCCGGCTGTAGTTAGCCTTCCCCCAATTCAGCACCTTACCCATAGGACAACACTCATCTTTTTCCATTACTATCCTAAAGTTTACAGAATTGTGGTCACTATTTGCCACATGTTCCCCTACTGAAATTTTGAAGACCTGACCGGGCTCATTCCCCAGTACTAGGTCCAGTATAGCCCCCTCTCTAGTTGGACTGTCAACATATTGTTCCAAAGAACCTTCCTGTACGCATTTTATAAATTCTTCCCCATCCAGGCCCCCAGCCCTAAGCGATTTCCAGTCTATGTGAGGGAAATTAAAGTCTCCCACTACAACAACCCTATTTTTTCTGCACCTGTCCAGAATCTCCTTACATATCCGTTCCTCAACTTCCCGTGGGCTGTTGGACTTATAACTAAAACCATCAAGTCCCGGTAGCATCCTAGTAAATCTTTTCTGCACTCTTTCTAGTTTAATAATATCCTTTCTATAATAGGGTGGCCAGAACTGTACACAGTATTCCAAGTGTGGCCTTACCAATGTCTTGTACAACTTCAACAAGACGTCCCAACTCCTGTACTCAATGTTCTGACCGATGAAACCAAGCATGCTGAATGCCTTCTTCACCACTCTGTCCACCTGTGACTCCACTTTCAAGGTGCTATGAACCTGTGCCCCTAGATCTCTTTGTTCTGTAACTCTCCCCAATGCCCTACCATTAACTGGACATTATCCTGGAGATATAGTTGAAAGCTGCTGCTCTGTCGTGTTAATCCCTGGTTTCCCTTCCCTTCTCAGGTTCCTCATCTTTTTTGATGATGGTTACGCTTCCTACGTTAGCCTGTCGGAACTCTATCCCATCTGCAGACCACGTGAGTTCCTTCTCCTAAAGTAGGAACAGTGTCGGACAGTCTTTGATTGTGGCGTGGGGATGGGGTTTTTTTTATCCATCCGTGGGACACGGCCGTCGCTGGCTGGGCCAGCATTTATTGCCCATCCCTAGTTGCCCTTGGGGACAGTTGAGAGTCAACCACATTGCTGTGGCTCTGGAGTCACATGTAGGCCAGACCGGGGTAAGGACGGCAGATTTCCTTCCCTAAAGGGGACCCGATTGGTTTTTCCGACGATGGTTATCAGTAGATTCTTAATTCCAGATTTCAGAAGCTCAACGCCATCAGGGCAAAGCCCGAAACTGAACTGGACCCAGCCATATCAATACTGTGGCTCCTAGAGCAGGTCAGAGGCTGGGAATCCTGCGAAGAGTAACTCACCTCCTGACTCCCCAAAGCCTGTCCACCATCTACACGGCACAAGTCAGGAGTGTGATGGACACTCTCCACTTGCCTGGATGAGTGCGGCTCCAACAACAATCTCCACTTGCCTGGATGAGTGCGGCTCCAACAACAATCTCCACTTGCCTGGATGAGTGCAGCTCCAACAACACTCGAGAAGCTCGACCCCATCCAGGACAAAGCAGCCCCGCTCGATCGACACGCTGACCACAAATACTCACTCCCTCCACCACCGACACAGCCGTGTGAACCATCTACAAGATGCACCGCAGCGACTCACCAAGGCTCCTTCAACAGCACCTTCCAAACCCGCCACCTCTACCATCTAGAAGGACAAGGGGGGGGCAGCAGACACATGGGGAACACCCACCGCCTGCAAGTTTCCCCTCCGAGCCACTCACCATTCCGACTTGGAAATATATCGGCCGTTCCTTCACTGTGGCTGGGGTCAAAATCCTGGAACTCCCTCCCTAACAGCACTGTGGGTGTACCTACCCCTCACACTGGGACTGACTGATGTCCAATAACAATCCCGGAACTCCCTCCCTAACAGCACTGTGGGTGTACCTACCCCACACACGGGGACTGACTGATGTCCAATAACAATCCTGGAACTCCCTAACAGCACTGTGGGTGTACCTACCCCACACACGGGGACTGACTGATGTCCAATAACAATCCTGGAACTCCCTCCCTAACAGCACTGTGGGTGTACCTACCCCACACACGGGGACTGACTGATGTCCAATAACAATCCCGGAACTCCCTCCCTAACAGCGCTGTGGGTGTACCTACCCCACACACGGGGACTGCGGCGGGTTCGAGAAGGCGGCTCACCCACCACCTTCTCGAGGGGTAATTAGGGATGGGTAATTAAATGTAGACTTAGTCAGCGACGCCCATGTCCCACAAATAAATAAATCCATGTGGGCGAATCACTTTATTTATAACTGGTAGAAGGAGTTGAGAAAGCTGAGGGCAATGGGATCCAGGAGTTTTCCTCATCCTGGCACTGGGAATGTCGGTCTGGATTATGGACTGATGTCTCAGAAGTGGAAACCATCTTCCCATTCTGGACGTAGCGAGCAAAAACCCTGACTACCGCCCTGAGGCTGGCCAAGGCTGCGTTTTTGATTCGATTTATTATTGTCACATGTATCGGGATACAGGTGAAAAGTATTGTTTCTTGCGCGCTATACAGACAATGCATACCGTTCATAGAGAAGGAGAGGAGAGAGTGCAGAATGTAGTGTTACAGTCATCGCTAGGGTGTAGAGAAAGATCAGCTTAATGCGAGGTAGGTCCATTCAAAAATCTGACAGCAGCAGGGAAGAAGCTGTTCTTGAGTCGGTCGGTACGTGACCTCAGACTTTTGTATCTTTTTCCCGACGGAAGAAGGTGGAAGAGAGAATGTCTGGGGTGCGTGGGGTCCTTGATTATGCTGGCTGCTTTTCCCGAGGCAGCGGGAAGTGTAGACAGAGTCAATGGATGGGAGGCTAGTTTGTGAGATGGGACTGGGCTACATTCACGATCCTTTGTAGTTTTTCTTGCGGCCTTGGGCAGAGCAGGAGCCATACCAAGCTGTGATACAAAGGATTTAATGGCTTCATGGTATTATCGCTAGACTATTAATCCAGAAACTCAGCTAACCTCCTGGGGGACCCGGGTTCGAATCCCGCCCCGGAAGATGGTGGAATTTGAATTCAATAAAAAATATCTGGAATTAAGAATCTGCTCCTGACCCATTGTGGGAAAAACCCATCTGGTTCCCTTTAGGGAAGGAAATCTGCCGTCCTTACCCCGGTCTGGCCTACATGTGACTCCAGAGCCACAGCAATGTGGTTGACTCTCAACTGCTCCCTCCAAGGGCAACTAGGGATGGGCAATAAATGCTGGACCAGCCAGCGACGCCCATGGCCCACGGATGAATAGAAAGAAAAATACATCCGGAAAGGATGCTTTCTATTGTGCGTCTGTAAGAATTGGTGAGGGACAGGTAGTATTGAGGAAGCAGGGGGGCTGCAGAAGGACTTGGACAGGTTAGGAGAGTGGGCAAAGAAGTGGCAGATGGAATACAATGTGGAACAGTGTGAGGTTATGGCACTTTGGGAGGAGGAATGGAGGATAGACTATTTTCTAAATGGGGAAATGTTTAGGAAATCAGAAACACAAAGGGACTTGGGAGTCATTGTTCAAGATTCTCTTAAGGTTAACATGCAGGTTCAGTCGGCAGTTAGGAAGGCAAATGCAATGTTAGCATTCATGTCGAGAGGGCTAGAATACAAGAGCAGGGATGTACTTCTGACGTTGTATAAGGCTCTGGTCAGACCCCATTTGGAGTATTGTGAGCAGTTTTGGGACCCGTATCTAAGGAAGGATGTGCTGGCCTCGGAAAGGGTCCAGAGGAGGTTCACAAGAATGATCCCTAGAATGAAGAGCTTGTCGCATGAGGAACGGTTGAGGACTCTGGCTCTGTACGCGTTGGAGTTTAGAAGGATGAGGGGCGGGATCTTATTGAAACTTAGAGGATACTGCAAGGCCTGGATAGAGTGGACGTGGAGAGGATGTTTCCACTAGTAGGAAAAACCAGAGGGCGCAACCTCAGGCTAAAGGGACGATCCTTTAAAACAGAGATGAGGAGGAATTTCTTCAGCTAGAGAGTGGTGAATCTGTGGAACTCTTTGCCGCAGAAGGCTGTGGAGGCCGGGTCATTGAGTGTCTTTAAGACAGAGATAGATCGGTTCTTGATTAATAAGGGGATCGGGGGTTATGGGGAAAAGACAGGAGAATGGGGATGAGAAAAATATCAGCCATGATTGAATGGCGGAGCAGACTCGATGGGCCGAGTGGCCTCATTCTGCTCCTATGTCTTATGGTGAGATGTGTAGCCGACGTGTCAAACTTTCCTTAGTCCTCTGAGAAAGTAGAGACGTTGGTGGGGCTTTCTTAACTATAGTGTCGTAGCGGACATGCTACTGGTTTGCCAGGTCTGAGGGGGCAGAACAGGGGTCACATTTGAGGAGGCGCTCCGAGTGGAGGTGGGGGGGGGTCGAGTCTCGGCCTGCTGGGACAGCTGGTAATGCCTGCCTCCTCTTCCCCCTGACCCCCCCCCCCCAACACAGTGACCAAGACCTGGGAGGACATCGAGGACGTCTCCTGCCGGGACTTCATCGAAGAGTACATCACCGCCTACCCCAACAGGCCCATGGTGCTGCTGAAGAACGGGCAGCAGATCAAGACCGAGTGGGAAGGCACCTGGTGGAAGTCTCGGGTTGAGGAGGTGGACGGCAGCTTGGTCAAGATCCTCTTTCTGGTAAGCTGCTTCTGGGGGGAGGCATTGCGAGGAGCGTCCGAGGACCCTGGCTCTGCACTCGATGGAGCGGGAGGGGGGGGAATCTCATTTAAACTTACAGAATACTCAAAAGGCCTGGATAGAGTGGACGTGGGGAAGATGTCTCCATTAGTGGGAGAGACTAGGATGCAAAGGCACAGCCTTTAATTGAAACACCTTCCAAGCGTTCCAGTTTAATTGGACGAACAAGGACAACAATTTATTTACTTAACACGCCTGGTACCAACTCAAACTGTTGCAACTCATTTACTAAACTTTAACTAAACATTAACTTTATCTATGTCACGGAAAATAAATACCACCAAGTCTGGGAAAAGAAGCATCCTCAATGTAGAATCTATCTCCTCCCTCTCTGAAGCATCCTTCAGGGCTCAAGTCTTCTTGCGTTTGTAGATCTCTTCTGAGATCAGCAAACGCTGCCAAAGAAAGGCTCACAAAACCCGGCACTCCCCGGGCGCTGACCCTCGGACAGCCCGGCAAGCGCACCTCCTCCTCGCGTCTGCGTGGGTTTCCTCCGGGTGCTCAGGTTTCCTCCCACAGTCTGAAAGATGTATGGGTTAGGTGGATTGGTCGTGCTAAATTCTCCCTTAGTGTCCAAAGATGTACAGATTAGGAGGATTGACCGTGCTAAATGGCCCCTTAGTGTCCACAGATCTGCAGGTTAGATGGACCAAAGAAAATTACTGTGGATGCTGGAATCTGAAATCGTCCCTCCCTTTGTCATAGGGTCATCTGGACTCGAAACGTCAGCTCTTTTCTCTCCTTACAGATGCTGCCAGACCTGCTGAGATTTCCCAGCATTTTCTCTTTTGGTTGTAGGTTAGGGTGGATTGGCCGTGCTAAATTGCCCCTTAGTGTCCAAAGATGTGCAGGTTAGGTGGATTGGCCGTGCTAAATTGCCCCTTGGTGTCCAAAGATGTGCAGGTTTGGTGGATTGGCCATGCTAAATTGCCCCTTAGTGTCCAAAGATGTGCAGGTTAGGTGGATTGGCCATGCTAAATTGCCCTTTAGTGTCCAAAGATGTGCAGGTTAGGTGGATTGGCCATGCTAAATTGCCCCTTAGTGTCCAAAGATGTGTAGGTCAGGTGGATTGGCCATGCTAAATTGCCCCTTAGTGTCCAAAGATGTGTAGGTTAGGTGGATTGGCCATGCTAAATTGCCCCTTAGTGTCCAAAGATGTGTAGGTTAGGTGGATTGGCCGTGCTAAATTGCCCTTTAGTGTCCAAAGATGTGCAGGTTAGGTGGATTGGCCGTGCTAAATTGCCCCTTAGTGTCCAAAGATGTGCAGGTTAGGTGGATTGGCCGTGCTAAATTGCCCCTTAGTGTCCAAAGATGTGCAGGTTAGGGTGGATTGGCCGTGCTAAATTGCCCCTTAGTGTCCAAAGATGTGCAGGTTAGGGTGGATTGGCCATGCTAAATTGCCCCTTAGTGTCCAAAGATGTGCAGGTTAGGGTGGATTGGCCGTGCTAAATTGCCCCTTAGTGTCCAAAGATGTGCAGGTTGGGTGGATTGGCCATGCTAAATTGTCCCTTAGTGTCCAAAGATGTGCAGGTTAGGGTGGATTGGCCATGCTAAATTGCCCCTTAGTGTCCAAAGATGTGCAGGTTAGGGTGGATTGGCCGTGCTAAATTGCCCCTTAGTGTCCAAAGATGTGCAGGTTAGGTGGATTGGCCGTGCTAAATTGCCCCTTAGTGTCCAAAGATGTGCAGGTTAGGGTGGATTGGCCGTGCTAAATTGCCCCTTAGTGTCCAAAGATGTGTAGGTTAGGTGGATTGGCCGTGCTAAATTGCCCTTTAGTGTCCAAAGATGTGCAGGTTTGGTGGATTGGCCGTGCTAAATTGCCCCTTGGTGTCCAAAGATGTGTAGGTTAGGTGGATTGGCCGTGCTAAATTGCCCTTTAGTGTCCAAAGATGTGCAGGTTTGGTGGATTGGCCGTGCTAAATTGCCCCTTGGTGTCCAAAGATGTGCAGGTTAGGTGGACTGGCCATGCTAAATTGCTCCTTAGTGTCCAAAGATGTGTAGGTTAGGTGGATTGGCCATGCTAAATTGCCCCTTGGTGTCCAAAGATGTGTAGGTTAGGTGGATTGGCCGTGCTAAATTGCCCTTTAGTGTCCAAAGATGTGTAGGTGAGGTGGATTGGCTATGGTAAATGTGCAAGGGTATGGGAATAGGGTGGAGGGGAGTGGGCCTGGGTGAGATGCTCTTTCGGGGGAGTCGGTGCAGACTCGATGAAGCGTCGGGATTGTGTGGTTCACGTTTCCAGCCTCTGCTCTCTCGCCCTCGAAATAATTGCCCTCTTACCTCACCCACGTCTTGCCCCCTGGCAGTGTCGGCCTGCGTCACAGTCTCGCGTCCCTCGAGTGAGAGGGGTGGGAATCGCACCCAGGAACTCTGAGGCGGGAGTGTGACTGGCGGGAGTCTCGGTGCCGCGGGGCATCGTTCTGCCCAGGGGACGTCGCGTTTCTCCCGCTCTGACACCGGCGAGTCTGTTTTCCTCCCCCCACCCCACCCTGGGAAGGTACTTTTGCTCTTTTCCTTCTGTCTTTCTTCCCTCTCGCTGAAGGATGATAAGCGCTGCGAATGGATTTACCGCGGTTCGACTCGCCTGGAGCCCATGTTCAACCTGAAGATGACCACGGCCTACCGGCAGGGCGGGCAGAGCGGGCAGCAGCGGACCCGGCCCAATGTCGGTGAGTGGCCCCGTCCCCACTGAGCGTCCGCGGGGAGGGCAAGGGAGGAGCTCGGGGAGGTTTCAGACCGAGATCGGGAGGGATTTATTCATTTGATTTATTATTATCCTTCAGACAACAAGGCACAGTGGGTTAACACTGCTGCCTCACAGAGCCAAGGACCCGGGTTCGATTCCCGGACTTGGGTCACTGTCTGTGCGGAGTCTGCACGTTCTCCCCGTGTCTGCGTGGGTTTCCTCCGGGTGTTCCGGTTTCCTCCCACACTCCGAAAGATGTGCGGGTTAGGTGGATTGGCCGTGCTAAATTGCCCCTTAGTGTCCAAAGATGTGCAGGTTAGGTGGGTTGGCCATGTTAAATTGCCCCTTAGTGTCCAAAGATGTGCAGGTTAGGTGGATTGGCCATACTAAATTGCCCCTTAGTGTCCAAAGATGTGCAGGTTAGGGGGATTGGCCATGCTAAATTGCCCCTTAGTGTCCAAAGATGTGCAGGTTAGGGGGATTGGCCGTGCTAAATTGCCCCTTAGTGTCCAAAGATGTGCAGGTTAGGTGGGTTGGCCATGTTAAATTGCCCCTTAGTGTCCAAAGATGTGCAGGTTAGGTGGATTGGCCATGCTAAATTGCCCCTTAGTGTCCAAAGATGTACAGGTTGAGTGGATTGGCCATGCTAAATTGCCCCTTAGTGTCCAAAGATGTGCAGGTTAGGTGGGTTGGCCATGTTAAATTGCCCCTTAGTGTCCAAAGATGTGCAGGTTAGGTGGATTGGCCGTGCTAAATTGCTCCTTAGTGTCCAAAGATGTGTAGGTTAGGTGGATTGACCATGCTAAATTGCCCCTTAGTGTCCAAAGGTGTGCAGGTTAGGGGGATTGGCCATGCTAAATTGCCTTTAGTGTCCAAAGATGTGTAGGTTAGGCGGATTGACCATGCTAAATTGCCCCTTAGTGTCCAAAGATGTGCAGGTTAGGTGGATTGGCCATGCTAAATTGCCCCTTAGTGTCCAAAGATGTTAAAAGTTTATGTATTTATCAGTCACAAGTAGGCTTACATTAACACTACAATGAAGTTACTGTGAAATTCTCCGAGTCGCCACAGTCCGGCACCTGTTTGGGTCAATGCACCCTAACCGCACGTCTTTCAGACTGTGGGAGGAAACCGGAGCACCCGGAGGAAACCCACGCAGACACGGGGAGAACGTGCAGACTCCGCACAGACAGTGACCCAAGCCAGGAATCGAACCCGGGTCCCTGGTGCTGTGAAGCAGCAGTGCTAACCACTGTGCTACGGTGCCGATGCTATGCTACCTGTGCTATGTGCAGATTAGGTGGTTTGGCGGTGCTAAATTCCCCTTAGTGTCAGGGGGATTGGTGGGTAATTGCTTGAGGTTATGGGGATAGGGCCTGGGTGGTATTGTGGTCGGTATAAACTCGTTGGGCTGAATGGTCTCCCTCTGTACTGTCGGGATTCTATTGTCACATGTATCGGGATACAGTGAAAAGTATTGTTTCTTGCGCGCTATACAGGCAAAGCATACCGTTCACAGAGGAGGAAAGGAGAGGGTGCAGAATGTAGTGTTACAGTCACAGCTAGGGTGTAGAGAAAGGTCAACTTAATGTGAGGTAGGTCCATTCAAAAATCTGACAGCAGCAGGGAAGAAGCTGTTCTTGATTCAGTTGGTACGTGACCTCAGACTTTTGTATCTTTTTCCCGATGGAAGAAGGTGGAAGAGAGAATGTCCGGGGTGCGTGGGGGGGTCCTTGATTATGCCGGCTGCTTTTCCCGAGGCAGCGGGAAGTGTAGACAGAGTCAATGGATATGCTGAGAGTAAGCACGCAGGTACAGCAGGCAGTAAAGAAGGCAGATGGTATGTTGGCTTTCATAGCGAGAGGATTTGAGTATAGGGATGGGGATGTTTTGCTGCAATTGTACAGGGCGTTGGTGAGGCCACACCTGGAGTATTGTGTGCAGTTTTGGTCTCTTTATCTGAGGAAGGATGTCCTTGCTATAGAGGGAGCGCAGCGAAGGTTTACCAGGCTGATTCCTGGGATGGCAGGTCTGTCATATGAGGAGAGACTAAGTCGGTGAGGATTATATTCACTGGAGTTGAGAAGAGTGAGAGGGGATCTCATAGAAACTTATAAAATTCTAACAGGGCGGATTCAGAAAGAATGTTCCCGATGGTGGGGGGAGTCCAGAACTAGGGGGTCACAGTTTGAGGATAAGGGGTAAACCTTTTAGGACTGAGGTGAGGAGAAATTTCTTCACCCAGAGGGTGGTGAATGTGTGGAATTCACTCCCACAGAAAGTAGCTGAGGCCAAAAAGGTTGTGCGATTTCAGGAAGAAATTAGATATCGCTCTTCTGTCTGATGAGGCCACACCTAGAGTATTGTGGGCAGTTTTGGCCTCCTTTTCTGAGGAAGGATGTTCTTGCTCTCGAGGGAGTGCAGCGAAGGTTTACCAGGCTGATTCCGGGGATGGCGGGACTGATGTACGAGGAGAGATTGACTCGGTTAGGATTGTTTTCACTGGAGTTCAGACGAATGAGGGAGGATCTCATAGAGACTTATAAAATTCTAACAGGACTCTGATAGGGGCGGCACGGTAGCACAGTGGTTAGCACTGCTGCTTCACAGCTCCAGGGTCCTGGGTTCGATTCCCGGCTCGGGTCACTGTCTGTGTGGAGTTTGCACATTCTCCTCGTGTCTGCGTGGGTTTCCTCCGGGTGCTCCGGTTTCCTCCCACAGTCCAAAGATGTGCGGGTTAGGTTGATTGGCCAGGTTAAAAATTGCCCCTTAGAGTCCTGAGATGGATAGGTTAGAGGGATTAGCGGGTAAACATATGTGGGGGTAGGGCCTGGGTGGGATTGTGGTCGGTGCAGACTCGATGGGCCGAATGGCCTCCTTCTGCACTGTAGGGTTTCTGTGATTTCTGTGACTGGACAGGGTGGATGCAGGGAGGATGGTCCCGATGGTGGGGGGAGTCCAGAACCAGGGGGTCACAGTCTGAGGATTCGGGGTAGACCATTTAGGACGGAGGTGAGGAGACATTTCTTCACCCGGTGAGCCTGTGGAATTCATTCCCACAGGAAGTAGTTGATGCCAAAATATTAAATCTATTCAAGAGGCGGCTAATTTGGGGTGAATGGGATCCAAGGTTATGGGGAGAAAGCAGGATTAGACTATTGAGTTGGATGATCAGCCATGATCGAAGGGCCGAGTGGCCTCCTCCTGCTCCTATCTTCTATGTTTCTAGGGGCTAACGGGATATGGGG
>NW_027592275.1:0-30000 GCF_964213995.1 Mustelus asterias
TGTTGGTGTGTGTGTGGGGGGGTGTATGTTGGTGTGTGTGTATGTTGTGTGTGGTGTGTGTGTATGTTGGTGTGTGTATGTTGGTGTGTGTGTGTATGTTGGTGTGTGTGTGTGTATGTTGGTGTGTGTGTGTGTTGTATGTTGGTATGTGTGTGTATGTTGGTATGTGTGTGTGTATGTTGGTGTGTGTGTGTGTATGTTGGTGTGTGTGTGTGTATGTTGGTGTGTGTGTGTGTATGTTGTGTGTGTGTGTGTATGTTGGTGTGTATGTTGGTGTGTGTGTGTATGTTGGTGTGTGTGTGTATGTTGGTGTGTGTGTGTATGTTGTGTGTGTGTGTGTATGTTGGTGTGTGTGTATGTTGGTGTGTGTGTGTGTTGAGTATGTTGGTGTGTGTGGGGGGGGTGTTGGTCTGTGTGGGGGGGTGTATGTTGGTGTGTGTGTGTGCATGTTGGTGTGTATGTTGGTGTGTGTGTTGTGTGTTGTGTGTGTGTGTGTGTGTATGTTGGTGTGTGTGTGTATGTTGGTGTGTGTGTGTGGTGTGTGTGTGTGTGTATGTGTGTGTGGTGTGTGTTGTGTGTGTGGGTGTATGTTGGTGTGTGTGGGGGGTGTATGTTGGTGTGTGTGTGTGTATGTGGTGTGTGTATGTGGTGTGTGTGTGGTGTTGTGTGTGTGTGTGTTGGTGTGTGTGTGTGTATGTATGTGTGTGTATGTTGGTGTGTGTGTGTATGTTGGTGTGTGTTGTGTGTGTGTATGTTGGTGTGTGTGTGTGTATGTGTGTGTGTGTGTATGTGGTGTGTGTGTGTGTATGTTGGTGTGTGTGTGTATGTTGGTGTGTGTGTGTGTAGTGTGTGTGTGTATGTGGTGTGTGTGTGTGTATGTTGGTGTGTGTGTGATGTTGGTGTGTGTGTGTATGTTGGTGTGTGTGTATGTTGGTGTGTGTGTATGTTGGTGTGTGTGTGTGTATGTTGGTGTGTGTGTGTATGTTGTGTGTGTGTATGTTGGTGTGTGTGTGTATGTTGGTGTGTGTGTGTGTATGTTGGTGTGTGTGTGTGTATGTTGGTGTGTGTGTGTATGTTGGTGTGTGTGTGTATGTTGGTGTGTGTGTGTGTATGTTGGTGTGTGTGTGTGTGTATGTTGGTGTGTGTGTGTATGTTGGTGTGTGTGTGTGTATGTTGTGTGTGTATGTTGGTGTGTGTGTGTATGTTGGTGTGTGTGTGTATGTTGGTGTGTGTGTGTGTATGTTGGTGTGTGTGTATGTTGGTGTGTGTGTGTGATGTTGGTGTGTGTGGGGGGGTGTTGGTCTGTGTGGGGGGGGTGTATGTTGGTGTGTGTGTGCATGTTGGTGTGTATGTTGGTGTGTGTGTGTGTATGTTGGTGTGTGTGTGTGTATGTTGGTGTGTGTGTGTGTATGTTGGTGTGTATGTTGGTGTGTGTGTGTGTATGTTGGTGTGTGTGGGGGTGTATGTTGGTGTGTGTGGGGGGGTGTATGTTGGTGTGTGTGGTGGGGGGGGTGTATGTTGGTGTGTGTGTGTGTATGTTGGTGTGTGTGTGTGTATGTTGGTGTGTGTGTGTATGTTGGTGTGTGTGTGTATGTTGGTGTGTGTGTGTGTGTATGTTGGTGTGTGTGTGTGTGTATGTTATGTGTGTGTATGTGGTGTGTGTGTGTTATGTGGTGTGTGTGTGTATGTTGGTGTGTGTGTTGGTGTGTGTGTGTATGTTGGGGTGTGTGTGTGTGTATGTTGGTGTGTGTGTGTGTATGTTGGTGTGTGTGTATGTTGGTGTGTGTGTGTATGTGGGTGTGTGTGTGTATGTTGCTGTGTGTGTATGTTGGTGTGTGTGTATGTTGGTGTGTGTGTATGTTGGTGTGTGTGGGGGTGTATGTTGGTGTGTGTGTATGTTGGCGTGTGTGTGTGTGTATGTTGGTGTGTGTGTATGTGGTGTGTGTGTGTGTGTTATGTTGGTGTGTGTGTGTATGTTGGTGTGTGTGTATGTTGGTGGTGTGTGTATGTTGGTGTGTGTGTGTATGTTGGTGTGTGTGTGTATGTTGGTGTGTGTGTGTATGTGGTGTGTGTGTGTATGTTGGTGTGTGTGTGTGTATGTTGGTGTGTGTGTGTATGTTGGTGTGTGTGTGTATGTTGGTGTGTGTGTGTGTATGTGTTGTGTGTGTGTATGTTGGTGTGTGTGTGTGTTGTTGGTGTGTGTGTGTATGTTGGTGTGTGTGTGTATGTTGGTGTGTGTGTGTTTGTTGGTGTGTGTGTGTGTATGTTGGTGTGTGTGTGTATGTGGTGTGTGTGTGTGTGTATGTTGGTGTGTGTGTGTATGTGGTGTGTGTGTGTGTGTATGTTGGTGTGTGTGTGTGTATGTTGGTGTGTGTGTGTATGTTGGTGTGTGTGTGTGTATGTTGGTGTGTGGTGTATGTTGGTGTGTGTGTGTGTGTATGTGGTGTGTGTGGGGGGGGTGTTGGTCTGTGTGGGGTGGTGTATGTTGGTGTGTGTGTGTGCATGTTGGTGTGTATGTTGGTGTGTGTGTGTGTGTATGTTGGTGTGTGTGTGTGTATGTTGGTGTGTGTGTGTATGTTGGTGTGTGTGTGTATGTTGGTGTGTGTGTGTGTATGTTGGTGTGTGTGGGGGGGGTGTATGTTGGTGTGTGTGGGGGGGTGTATGTGGTGTGTGTGGTGGGGGGGGTGTCTGTTGGTGTGTGTGTGTATGTTGGTGTGTGTGTGTGTATGTTGGTGTGTGTGTGTATGTGGTATGTGTGTGTGTATGTTGGTATGTGTGTGTGTATGTTGGTGTGTGTGTGTGTATGTTGGTGTGTGTGTGTGTGTGTGTTGGTGTGTGTGTGTATGTTGGTGTGTGTGTGTGTGTGTGTATGTTGGTGTGTGTGTGTGTATGTTGGTGTGTGTGTATGTTGGTGTGTGTGTGTGTATGTTGGTGTGTGTGGGGGGGGTGTGGTCTGTGTGGGGGGGGTGTATGTTGGTGTGTGTGTGCATGTGTGTGTGTATGTTGGTGTGTGTGTGTGTATGTTGGTGTGTGTGTGTGTATGTTGGTGTGTGTGTATGTTGGTGTGTGTGTGTGTATGTTGGTGTGTATGTTGTGTGTGTGTGTGTATGTTGGTGTGTGTGGGGGGGGGTGTATGTTGGTGTGTGTGGGGGGTGTATGTTGGTGTGTGTGGTGGGGGGGTGTATGTTGTGTGTGTGTGTATGTTGGCGTGTGTGTGTGTATGTTGGTGTGTGTGTGTATGTTGGTGTGTGTGTGTATGTTGGTGTGTGTGTGTGTATGTTGGTGTGTGTGTGTGTATGTTATGTGTGTGTATGTTGGTGTGTGTGTGTATGTTGGTGTGTGTGTGTATGTTGGTGTGTGTGTTGGTGTGTGTGTGTATGTTGGGGTGTGTGTGTGTATGTTGGTGTGTGTGTGTGTATGTTGGTGTGTGTGTGTGTGTATGTTGGTGTGTGTGTGTGTATGTGGGTGTGTGTGTGTATGTTGCTGTGTGTGTGTATGTTGGTGTGTGTGTATGTTGGTGTGTGTGTATGTTGGTGTGTGTGTGTGGGGGGGTGTATGTTGGTGTGTGTGTATGTTGGGTGTGTGTGTGTATGTTGGTGTGTGTGTATGTTGGTGTGTGTGTGTGTATGTTGGTGTGTGTGTGTATGTTGGTGTGTGTGTGTATGTTGGTGTGTGTGTGTATGTTGGTGTGTGTGTGTGTATGTTGGTGTGTGTGTGTATGTTGGTGTGTGTGTGTGTATGTTGGTGTGTGTGTGTATGTTGGTGTGTGTGTGTGTATGTTGGTGTGTGTGTGTATGTTGGTGTGTGTGTGTGTATGTTGGTGTGTGTGTGTATGTTGGTGTGTGTGTGTGTGTATGTTGGTGTGTGTGTGTATGTTGGTGTGTGTGTGTGTGTATGTTGGTGTGTGTGTGTATGTTGGTGTGTGTGTGTTTGTTGGTGTGTGTGTGTGTATGTTGGTGTGTGTGTGTGTGTATGTTGGTGTGTGTGTGTGTGTATGTTGGTGTGTGTGTGTATGTTGGTGTGTGTGTGTGTATGTTGGTGTGTGTGTGTATGTTGGTGTGTGTGTGTATGTTGGTGTGTGTGTGTGTATGTTGGTGTGTGTGTATGTTGGTGTGTGTGTGTATGTTGGTCTGTGTGTGTATGTTGGTGTGTGTATGTTGGTGTGTGTGTGTGTATGTTGGTGTGTGTGTGTATGTTGGTGTGTGTGTGTATGTTGGTGTGTGTGTGTATGTTGGTGTGTGTGTGTATGTTGGTGTGTGTGTGTATGTTGGTGTGTGTGTGTGTATGTTGGTGTGTGTGTGTGTATGTTGGTGTGTGTGTATGTTGGTGTGTGTGTATGTTGGTGTGTGTGTGTATGTTGGTGTGTGTGTGTATGTTGGTGTGTGTGTATGTTGGTGTGTGTGTGTATGTTGGTGTGTGTGTGTATGTTGGTGTGTGTGTGTGTATGTTGGTGTGTGTGTGTGTATGTTGGTGTGTGTGTATGTTGGTGTGTGTGTATGTTGGTGTGTGTGTGTATGTTGGTGTGTGTGTGTATGTTGGTGTGTGTGTGTATGTTGGTGTGTGTGTGTATGTTGGTGTGTGTGTGTATAACCTTTGGTTTGTCTGACAGCAACAAGGGCACCGTGTGGTTTAAGAGCAGCAGCTTTGTGAATGGGCCGAGCAGTTAGATCCTTCCCAAACCAAACACACCCAATTTCTCACTCTCAGAATCAATCACTCTCGCTTTCCCTGTGACTGTTTCAGGAAAATACCCAGAGCAGCAAACAGCTTGAAGGACTTTCCGGGACACAGGCCGCCCTTCAACACATCCAATTATCCTCTGTCACTTGTGTGAGTATATACAGTTCATCTCATTAACTCCCAACTGGGAGGAAATGGAGGTCACAACTTGATTTGATGACTGCACGGTTTTTTTTTTGGGATACTCCCATGTGTTTTCAAAATTAATTGTGGGCCTCACGGTCTCCTCGAGCGAACAACTGAGGGAAACGGGGAGGTCTGAACAACACACAGATAGTCCACTGGGGAAAACAAAAGAACGACTGGCGTTTGTCACGGCTGCCGGACATCCCAAAGTGCTTTGTGGATGATGACAGCACTTTTTGAGGTGTTGTCATGCAGCGCACAGCAAGAGCCCACAAACAGTAATGTGACACTGACCCTCCGACAGTGCGGTGCTCCCTCAGCACTGACCCTCCCACAGTGCGGCGCTCCCTCAGCACTGACCCTCCCACAGTGCGGCGCTCCCTCAGCACTGACCCTCCCACAGTGCGGCGCTCCCTCAGCACTGACCCTCCCACAGTGCGGCACTCCCTCACCACTGTCCCTCCCACAGTGCGGCACTCCCTCAGTACTGACCCTCCCACAGTGCGGCGCTCCCTCAGCACTGACCCTCTCACAGTACGGCACTCCCTCAGCACTGACCCTCCGACAGTGCGGCACTCCCTCAGCACTGACCCACCCACAGTGCGGGACTCCCTCAGCACTGACCCTCCGACAGTGCGGCGCTCCCTCAGCACTGACCCTCCCACAGTGCGGCGCTCCCTCAGCACTGACCCTCCCACAGTGCGGCGCTCCCTCAGCACTGACCCTCCCACAGTGCGGCGCTCCCTCAGCACTGACCCTCCCACAGTGCGGCGCTCCCTCAGCACTGACCCTCCCACAGTGCGGCACTCCCTCAGCACTGACCCTCCGACAGTGCGGCACTCCCTCAGCACTGACCCTCCCACAGTGCGGCGCTCCCTCAGCACTGACCCTCCCACAGTGCGGCGCTCCCTCAGCACTGACCCTCCCACAGTGCGGCGCTCCCTCAGCACTGACCCTCCCACAGTGCGGCGCTCCCTCAGCACTGACCCTCCCACAGTGCGGCACTCCCTCAGCACTGACCCTCCGACAGTGCGGCACTCCCTCAGCACTGACCCTCCCACAGTGCGGCGCTCCCTCAGCACTGACCCTCCCACAGTGCAGCACTCCCTCAGCACTGACCCTCCGACAGTGCGGCACTCCCTCAGCACTGACCCTCCCACAGTGCGGCACTCCCTCACCACTGTCCCTCCCACAGTGCGGCACTCCCTCAGTACTGACCCTCCCACAGTGCGGCGCTCCCTCAGCACTGACCCTCTCACAGTACGGCACTCCCTCAGCACTGACCCTCCGACAGTGCGGCACTCCCTCAGCACTGACCCACCCACAGTGCGGGACTCCCTCACCACGGTCCCTCCCACAGTGCGGCATTCCCTCACCACTGACCCTCCCACAGTGCGGCACTCCCTCACCACTGACCCTCCCACAGTGCGGCACTCCCTCACCACTGACCCTCCCACAGTGCGGCACTCCCTCACCACTGACCCTCCCACAGTGCGGCACTCCCTCACCACTGACCCTCCCACAGTGCGGCACTCCCTCAGCACTGACCCTCCGACAGTGCGGCACTCCCTCAACACTGACCCTCAGACAGTGCAGCACTCCCTCAGCACTGACCCTCCGACGGTGCGGCGCTCCCTCAGCACTGACCCTCCCACAGTGCGGCGCTCCCTCAACACTGACCCTCCCACAGTGCGGCGCTCCCTCAGCACTGACCCTCCGACAGTGCGGCGCTCCCTCAGCACTGGGGAGTGTCAGGCTGGTTTCAAGCCTTTGGAGTGGGCCGTGCACGAGAGCTGTGCATCGATTAAGGTTGACACTGCTCTGCAGGCGAGGCCTGCATTCAGGCAGCAACAACCTGTAGCATTCTTTCTGGATGTGTTGGTCGATTCAGGCATCCGTGCCTAATGTTTACCCATCATTAGAGCTCGTTCCTCCTTTCTTCCGAGATGGGGTTCATCGACTGCCTCCCTCGGCAGTCGTTGGTCCCGATTGAACCCAGGAAGCTGTGCCTGTTGGCTGGCTATGGGGCCGCAGCAGGCATCGCAGCCACAGTCCCATCTTGCGTCGGCGAGGCAAGTTTTAACTCTTTCACTCCCTCCACCCCAATCCTCCTTAGCATGGCCAATCCACCCAACCTGCACATCTTTGGACACTAAGGGGCAATTTAGCATGGCCAATCCACCCAACCTGCACATCTTTGGACACGAAGGGGCAATTTAGCATGGCCAATCCACCCAACCTGCACATCTTTGGACACGAAGGGGCAATTTAGCATGGCCAATCCACCCAACCTGCACATCTTTGGACACGAAGGGGCAATTTAGCATGGCCAATCCACCTAACCTGCACATCTTTGGACACTAAGGGGCAATTTAGCATGGCCAATCCACCTAACCTGCACATCTTTGGACACTAAGGGGCAATTTAGCATGGCCAATCCACCTAACCCGCACATCTTTGGACACTAAGGGGCAATTTAGCATGGAATCCACCTAACCTGCACATCTTTGGACACTAAGGGGCAATTTAGCATGGCCAATCCACCTAACCTGCACATCTTTGGACACTAAGGGGCAATTTAGCATGGAATCCACCAAACCCACACATCTTTAGACACTAAGGGGCAATTTAGCATGGCCAATCCCCCTAACCTGCACATCTTTGGACACTAAGGGGCAATTTAGCATGGCCAATCCACCTAACCTGCACATCTTTGGACTGTGGGAGGAAACCGGAGCACCCGGAGGAAACCCACGCAGACACGGGGAGAACGCGCAGACTCCACACAGACAGTGACCCAAGGCCAGGAATTGAATCCGGGCCCCTGGCGCTGTGAGGCAGCGGTGCTAACCCACTGTGCCGCCGTGCTTTACCAATCTCGAGACCCCCAGACTATTGCTCTACAGGGGGCTGGGGCACAAGTTCAAATCCCACCACGGCAGGTGGTGGAATTTACATTCAATTCATAAAATCAGAAATTGAAAGCTCGTGTCAGTAACGGTGACCGATTCTCGTCAGGACCCATCTGGGTTCACTAATGTCCCCTTTCGGGAAGGAAATCCTGACCCAATCTGGCCTCCAGACCCACAGCAATGTGGTTAACTGCCCTCTGAAATGGCCAAGCATCCCCAGAGAGGAGAATGAGAAATGTAGCGAGAACACATCGCTGAGAGGCATTAAAAAGGGGAGAGGAATTCTTCCGATAGCGGGAAAGGAAGAGGCATAAACGCTTGCATGGACCTGGGCCGAATGGCCTGTTTCTGTGCAGTAAATCAGTGTAAGGCTGTGAAACCAGTGAATGGGTTTATCTACAGAGTGCAGCATTACACACGTCTGCTTCCTACCAACTACCCATAAGTTTGTGGCACGGTGGCACAGCGGGTTAGCACAGCTGCCTCACAGCGCCAGGGACCCAGGTTTGATTCCCAGCTCGGGTCACTGTCTGTGTGGAGTCTGCACGTTCTCCCCGTGTCTGCGTGGGTTTCCTCTGGGTGCTCCGGTTTCCTCCCACACTCCAAAGTTGTGCAGGTTAGGTGGATTGGCCATGCTAAATTGTCCCTTAGTGTCCAAAGATGTGTAGGTTAGATGGATTGGCCGTGCTAAATTGCCCCTTAGTGTCCAAAGATGTGTAGGTTAGATGGATTGGCCATGCTAAATTGCCCCTAGTGTCCAAAGATGTGCAGGTTGGGTGGATTGGCCATGCTAAATTGCCCCTTAGTGTCCAAAGATGTGTAGGTTAGGTGGATTGGCCAAGCTAAATTGCCCCTTCGTGTCCAAAGATGTGTAGGTTAGGTGGATTGGCCGTGCTAAATTGCCCCTTAGTGTCCAAAGATATGCAGGTTATGTGGACTGGCCATGCTAAATTGCCGCTTAGTGTCCAAAGATGTGCGGGTTAGGTGGATTGGCCATGCTAAATTGCCCCTAGTGTCCAAAGATGCGCAGGTTGGGTGGATTGGCCATGCTAAATGCCCCTTAGTGCCCAAAGATGTGCAGGTTAGGGGGATTGGCCATGCTAAATTGCCCCCAGTGTCCAAAGATGTGCAGGTTGGGTGGATTGGCCATGCTAAATTGCCCCTTAGTGTCCAAAGATGTGCGGGTTAGCTGGATTGGCCATGCTAAATTGCCCCTCGTGTCCAAAGATGTGTAGGTTAGGATGGATTGGCCATGCTAAATTGCCCCTAGTGTCCAAAGATATGCAGGTTAGGTGGATTGGCCATGCTAAATTGTCCCTTAGTGTCCAAAGATGTGCAGGTTAGGTGGATTGGCCATGCTAAATTGTCCCTTAGTGTCCAAAGATGTGCAGGTTAGGTGGATTGGCCATGCTAAATTGCCCCTAGTGTCCAAAGATGTGCAGGTTAGGTGGATTGGCCATGCTAAATTGCACCTCAGTGTCCAAAGATGTGCAGGTTAGGTGGATTGGCCATGCTAAATTGCCCCTAGTGTCCAAAGATGTGTAGGTTAGGTGGATTGGCCGTGCTAAATTGCCCCTTAGTGTCCAAAGATATGCAGGTTAGGTGGACTGGCCATGCTAAATTGCCCCTTAGTGTCCAACGATGTGCGGGTTAGGTGGATTGGCCATGCTAAATTGCCCCTAGTGTCCAAAGATGTGCAGGTTGGGTGGATTGGCCATGCTAAATGCCCCTTAGTGCCCAAAGATGTGCAGTTTAGGGGGATTGGCCATGCTAAATTGCCCCCAGTGTCCAAAGATGTGCAGGTTGGGTGGATTGGCCATGCTAAATTGCCCCTTAGTGTCCAAAGATGTGCGGGTTAGCTGGATTGGCCATGCTAAATTGCCCCTCGTGTCCAAAGATGTGTAGGTTAGGATCGATTGGCCATGCTAAATTGCCCCTAGTGTCCAAAGATATGCAGGTTAGGTGGATTGGCCATGCTAAATTGTCCCTTAGTGTCCAAAGATGTGCAGGTTAGGTGGATTGGCCATGCTAAATTGTCCCTTAGTGTCCAAAGATGTGCAGGTTAGGTGGATTGGCCATGCTAAATTGCCCCTAGTGTCCAAAGATGTGCAGGTTAGGTGGATTGGCCATGCTAAATTGCACCTCAGTGTCCAAAGATGTGCAGGTTAGGTGGATTGGCCATGCTAAATTGCCCCTAGTGTCCAAAGATGTGTAGGTTAGGTGGATTGGCCATGCTAAATTGTTTATTAGTGTCAGGGGGATTAGCATGGTCAATATATGGGGTGACAGGAATAGGTGGATTGGCCATGTTAGATTGACCCTTGTGTTAGGGGGATTAGCAGGGTAAATGTGTGGAGTTATGGGGATGGGGCCTGGGTGAGATCGTTGTCGGTCCAAGCTCAATGGGCTGAATGGTCTCCTTCTGCCCTGTAGGGCCTCTATGATTGTATGTCCTTGGGTCCCAGCGGTCTCTCTTTGTAAATGCTCGCGGTACTGATTTAAACAATGCCCTTCACTTGTGCATCTTAATATAATTTGAAAGGTAACTTGCGTTGACTAGAAATCACAGCCTCTACACCGATTTACAGCACAGAAACTGGCCATTTGACCCAACTGGTCCATTCAGGCCTTTATGCTACTTCTTTCCACGTTATCAAAATACCTTCTCTTCCCCCTTTACACCTGGGCTGTTCACCCTGTTATAATTCAGGTCAGAAACTGCAAAGTGTTTTATGAAGTCGGCTTGGATCATACGTTTTACATCTTGAATTTGGCTCGGATAAGCAAGAGATATTTCACTTCAGGTGTGCCTCAAATGACCCACTAGAGTCCTAGAGGTTTACAGCATGGAAACAGGCCCTTCGTCCCAATTGTCCGCGTTTGGCCCATATCCCTCTATACCCATCTTACCCATGTAACTGTCTAAATGCTTTTTAAAAGACAAAACTGTACTTGCCTCTGCTACTACCTCTAGCAGTTCGTTCCAGATATTCACCCCACTCTGTGTTAAATAATTGCCCCTCTGGACCCTTTTGTATCTCTCTCCTCTCACCTCAAACCTATACCCTCTAGTTTTAGACTCCCCTACTTTTGAGAAAAGATGTTGACTATCTACCTAATCTACGTCCCTCATTATTTTATAGACCTCTATAAGATCACTCCAAAATCTACTATGCTCCAGGGAAAAGAGTCCCAGTCTAGCCAGCCTCTCCTTATAACTTAAACCATCAAGTCCCGGTAGCATTCTAGTAAATCTTTTCTGCACTCTTTCTAGTTTAATAATATCCTTTCTATAATAGGGTGACCAGAACTGTACACAGTATTCCAAGTGTGGCCTTACCAATGTCTTGTACAACTTCAACAAGACGTCCCAACTCCTGTATTCGGTGTTCTGACCAATGAAACCAAGTATGCCGAATGTCTTCTTCACCACTCTGACCGCCTAAGGAGCTTTTATCAAACAAAGTTTAATAAGAATACATGGAAAGAAAATTAGCAATACCTTTTCCCAATTATAAACAAAAGAACCACGATATTGTATAAATCTTAACAGCTAAACACAGTTCCAACAAAACAAATGCCACAAGCAAAACCTTTACCACAGGTTTTACACAGCAAAGACTAATGCTCACGTCATACTGGAACTGAGGCCTTTGGTTGGAGAATTGAAACCCTGGCTTCTCAGCCTTGTCACTTCTACGAGCCCTCTGGATAGAAACGTAGAAGATAGGTGCAGGAGTGATACACCCAGAACAGTTTGAAGTCAGAACAGTTTCCCAGAGCACCAGGGAGACTCTCTGGTCACGCCACCAACACTCCAGGAAGGCAAGAAGCCTTGCTTTCCGCCAACCAGCAGAATTTCCAAAACCAGGGAGAGAGAGAAACACTTCTTTTCAGCTTGATGTCCCTTCTAAAACTCAAACTGCAACCAGCCAAAACGGAAAATGAAACCTTAAATTCACCAGGAAGAAAAAAAACTGTCCAAAATACATGACCTGCCATACCAAGCTGTGATACGTCCAGAAAGGATGCTTTCCATGGTGCATCTATAAAAATGGGTGGGAGTCGTAGACTTCAAGAAGGAGGAGGAAGTAGTCTTCCTCCTATCAATGCAGGGTCATACAAGATCTCAGAGTAAAAATAAACCAAACTCCATTTAAGCCAGTGAAGGAGCAATAAAAGGATTCCTGCAGATAATTCAGCAGCAATGAGGGCTGAGGCTATCTGAGCTGCAGAGAACAGGATTAAAAAAAAACATCTTTTCAGGTACACTACATCGTAGCCCCACTTGGTCATAGCCCCAAGCACACCCTTTGGTCGCGAGTTCCAATTCAACTTATTAAAATATTGCCTTTTTAAAAATTTAACACAGGCGTGGCAGTGACCCGTGGGGTAACCGTGTGACATGATACTTGGCGCCCAGGCCTTAGCTGGCAAGCCCTGCCTCTGGAATAGCTTGTCCCCTCGGAGAATCTCCACGGCACTGTACCGGTGAGTAACCTCATTACATCCTCAGCACTGCTAATTCGATCCCACGCCACTTGGTGAAGGGCAAAACGCGACACTAATACTTTACGAATAGGTTTATTTACAGAGTGCAGCATTACAGGGGAGCGATGGCCTAGTGGTATTATCGCTGGACTATTAATTCAGAAACTCAGCTAATGTTCTGGGGACCCGGGTTCGAATCCCGTCACGGCAGATGGCGGAATTAGAATTCAATACAAAATATCTGGAACCAAGAACAATACAGCACAGGAACAGGCCCTTCGGCCCTCCAAGCCTGCGCCGCTCATGTGCCCAACTAGACCATTTGTTTGTATCCCTCTATTCCCAGTCTGTTCATGTGGCTATCTAGATAAGTCTTGAACGATCCCAGCGTGTCCGCCTCAATCACCTTGCTAGGCAATGCATTCCAGGCCCCCACCACCCTCTCTGTAAAATACGTCCCCTTGACATCTGTGTTGAACCCTGCCCCCCTCACTTTGAGCCTGTGACCCCTTGTGTTCGTCACCTCCGACCTGGGAAAAAGCTTCCCACTGTTCACCCTATCTATGCCCTTCATAATTTTATACACCTCTATTAGGTCACCCCCTCATCCCCCGTCTTTCCAGGGAGAACAACCCCAGTTTACCCAATCTCTCCTCATAGCTGAGACCCTCCATACCAGGCAACATTCTGGTAAACCTTCTCTGGAATTAAGAATCTACTGATGACCCATTGGCGGAAAAACCCATCTGGTTCCCTTTAGGGAAGGAAATCTGCCGTCCTTACCCCGGTCTGGCCTACATGTGACTCCAGAGCCACAGCATCGTGGTTGAATCTCAACTGCCCTCCAAGGGGCAACTAGGGGATGGGCAATAAATGCTGACTCGACTGAATAAAAAAAAAAATTCTTGCTCCCTAATCATGTGTCGCGGCGGTCTCTCTCTATTGATGTTCGTGGTAATGAATTAAACAATGTGTTCACTTGTGTATTTGTTTATATAATTTGCGGATTGTCCCTTTTTAAATTAATTCGTGGGACATAGGCTGGCTGGCCAGTAATTGTTGCCCTTGAGAAGGTGGTGGTGAGCTGCTGCCTTGAATCGCTGCAGCCCCTGTGTTATGGGTTGACCCACAATAGTAAGAAGTCTCACAAGACCAGGTTAAAGTCCAACAGGTTTAGTTGGTAGCACTAGCTTTCGGAGCGCGGCTGCCTTCATCAGGTGAGTGGGAGTTCTGTTCACAAACAGGGCATATACAGACACAAACTCAACTTACATTGACCCACAATGCCGTTCGGCAAGGAATTTCAGGATTTTGACCCAGCGACTGCAAAGGAACGGCCGATATATTTCCAAGTCGGGATGGTGAGTGGCTCGGAGGGGGAACTTGCAGGTGGTGGTGTTCCCCATGTGTCTGCTGCCCTTGTCCTTCTAGATGGAAGTGGTCATGGGTTTGGAAGGTGCTGTCTAAGGATCTTTGATGAATTTCTGTCGTGCATCTTCGGGACATAGAAACATCGGAATTAGGAGCAGAAATAGGCTCTGTGTGGGTTTCCTCCGGGTGCTCTGGTTTCCTCCCACACTCCAAAGATGAGCTGGTTAGGTGGATTGGCCATGCTAAATTGTCCCTTAGTGTCCAGAGATGAGCTGGTTAGGTGGATTGGCCATGCCAAATTGCCCCTTAGTGTCCAAAGATAGAAACATAGAAACCCTACAGTGCAGAAGGAGGCCATTCGGCCCATCGAGTCTGCACCGACCACAATCCCACCCAGGCCCTACCCCCACATATTTACCCGCTAATCCCTCTAACCTGCGCATCTCAGGGACAATTTTAACCTGGCCAATCAACCTACCCGCACATCTTTGGACTGTGGGAGGAAACCGGAGCACCCGGGGGAAACCCACGCAAACACGAGGAGAATGTGCAAACTCCACACAGACAGTGACCCGAGCCGGGAATCGAACCCAGGACCCTGGAGCTGTGAAGCAGCAGTGCTAACCACTGTGCTACCGTGCAGGTTAGGTGGATTGGCCATGCTAAATTGCCCCTTAGTGTCCAAAGCTGTGTAGGTTAGGTGGATTGGCCATGCTAAATTGTCCCTTAGTGTCCAAAGATGTGTAGGTTAGGTGAATTGGCCGTGCTAAATTGCCCATTAGTGTCCAAAGATGTGTAGGTTAGGTGGATTGGCTATGCTAAATTGTCCCTTAGTGTCCAAAGATGTGTAGGTTAGGTGAATTGGCCGTGCTAAATTGCCCATTAGTGTCCAAAGATGTGTAGGTTAGGTGGATTGGCCATGCTAAATTGCCCCTTAGTGTCCAAAGATGTGTAGGTTAGGTGAATTGGCCGTGCTAAATTGCCCATTAGTGTCCAAAGATGTGCAGGTTAGGTGGATTGGCCATGCTAAATTGTCCCTTAGTGTCCAAAGATGTGTAGGTTAGGTGAATTGGCCGTGCTAAATTGCCCCTTAGTATCCCGGGATGCGTGGGTTAGAGGGATTAGTGAGATGAATATGTGGGGTTATGGGGATCGGGCCTGGGTGGGATTGTTGACAGTGCAGACTCGATGGGCTGAATGGCCTCCTTCTGCACTGTAGGGTTTCAAGGCAAATTCAGCCCTTCGAGCCTGCTCCGCCATTCAATCAGATCATGGCTGATCTCTCCCTGGTCTCAAACCCACCTCCCCACCTGTTCCCAATATCCCTTTAACCGTTTTTTTATTAGTGAGGTAAATGTGTGGGGTCACCGGGTAGGACAGGGGGGGTGGGCCTGGGTAAGATGCTCTGTCAGAGAGTCGGTGCAGACTCGATGGGCCGAATGGCCTCCTGCGCTGTCGGGATTCCATGAAAATACGCTAACAACAACTGCTCCGGGTCCTCCTCCCTGGGTCTGGTTGTCGCTGGACAGGATGCTGGTCGGACACTCCAGAGAACAAGCAGTGTAACTGAGCCAGCTGCCTTGAAGATTCCTCAGGGAGAAAGCATTTGAAGAATGCGCTGGTGGACCCTCCAAACAATGCCCGTCTTGTGGAGGCGGACAAGCCCACAGTGTATCCCTGGTGGAGATATTTGCCGCCTTTTGATAGACCGAGCAATCAAGAGACTTTGTAGAAACGCCCTGAGCAAGGAGGGACCTTTTCCCAGCTCCAGTGGCATTCTCGAGTTGGAATGCCAGAAGAGCGCTCTGAGCTCGATTGGTCCCAGGTTTTCAATGGAGGGGGCATGCCAGAGGCTGTTCGGCCCATCGTGAGCTCTCCAGCCTCTTCCCACTTCCCAGCTCGAAGCCTAGCCCTGTGGGTTAAGGCACTTCAAATGCATCTCCAAGTACTTTTTAAATGTGGGTGCCTGCCTCTGGCACTCCTTCAGGCAGTGAGTTCCAGACCCCCCACCACCCTCCGAGTGATAACATTTCCCCTCCGCACTCTTATCCGAAATCTATAACACCCACCCTGTCCATTCCCCACCATGGACCGCTCAAACCAATGGGGGCAGAGCTTTTCTATCCACTCTGTTTAGAACCCTCCGAATTTTATAAACTTCAGTTAAATCTCCCCTCGGTCTCCCCTCTTCCAAAGAAAACGACCCCAGCCGATTTAGTCTTTGCTCCTTGCTGCAACTCACCTGTCCGAGCACCCTCCTCGCAAGCCTCTCTCGGGGAACCTTCCATCCATTGACTCTGTCTACACTTCGTGCTGCCTCGGGAAAAGCAGCCAGTATAATTAAGGACCCCCACGCACCCCGGACATTCTCTCTTCCAGCTTCCTCCATCAGGAAGTCTGAGGTCACGTACCAACCGACTCAAGAACAGCTTCTTCCCTGCTGCTGTCAGACGTTTGAATGGACCTACCTCGCATTAAGCTGATCTTTCTCTACACCCTAGCTGTGACTGTAACACTACATTCTGCACTCTCTCCTTTCCTTCTCTATGAACGGTATGCTTTGTATAGCGCGCAAGAAACAATACTTTTCATTGTATACTAATTCATGTGGCAATAATAAATCAAATTTGATTTAATGTTTGATTTGATTTATTATTGTCACATGTATTGGGATACAATGAAAATTATTGTTTCTTGCGCACTATACAGACAAAGCATACCGTTCATAGAGAAGGAAAGGAGAGAGTGCAGAATGTAACGTTACAGTCACAGCTAGGGTGTAGAGAAAGATCAACTTAATATTTGATTTGATTTATTATTGTCACATGTACTGGGATACAGTGAAAAGTATTGTTTCTTGCGCGCTATACAGACAAAGCATACCGTTCATAGAGAAGGAATGATGTGGAGCTGCCGGCGTTGGACTGGAGTGGGGCACATTAAGTAGTCTCACAACACCAGGTTAAAGTCCAACGGGTTTATTTGGTAGCACCAGCTTTCGGAGCGCTGCCCCTGACCTGATGAAGGGGCATCGCTCCAAAATCTCATGCTACCAAATAAACCCGTTGGACTTTAACCTGGTGTTGTGAGACTTCTTACTACAGAGAAGGAAGAGAGAGAGTGCAGAATGTAGTGTTACAGTCACAGGGTGTAGAGAAAGATCAACTTAATACGAGGTAGGTCCATTCAAAAGTCTGACAGCAGCAGGGAAGAAGCTGTTCTCGAGTCGGTCGGTACGTGACCTCAGACTTTTGTATCTTTTTCCTGACGGAAGAAGGTGGAAGAGAGAATGTCCGGGGTACTATTAACCCAGAAACTCCAGGGATGAAAGGGTTAAAGTTAAAATTTTATTAGTCACACGTAAGACTTACATTAACACCGCAATGAAGTTACTCTGAAAGCCCCCCTAGTTGCCACACTCCGTCGCCTGTTGGGGCCAATGCACCCTAACCAGCACGTCTTTTGGAGTGTGGGGAGAAACCGGAGCACCCGGAGGAAACCCACGCAGACACGGGGAGAATGTGCAGACTCCACACAGACAGTGACCCAAGCCGGGAATCGAACCCGGGTCCCCTGGCACTGTGAGGCACAGTAAGAAGTCTCACAACACCAGGTTAAAGTCCAACAGGTTTATTTGGTAGCAAATACCATAAGCTTTGGCCATAAACTGTGAGGCAGCAGTGCTAACCACTGTGCCACCGTGCGGCCCCATACAGAGAGTGGTGGAATTCAGTACCACAGAAAGTAGTTGAGGCCAAAACGTGTGACTTTCTGACTTGATTTGATTTATTGTCACATGTACTGGGACACAGTGAAAAGTATTGTTTCTTGCGCACTATGCAGACAAAGCATACCGTTCATAGAGAAGGAAAGGAGAGGGTGCAGAATGTAGTGTTGCAGTCACAGCTAGGGTGTGGAGAAAGATCAACTTAATGCGAGGTAGGTCCATTCAAAAGTCTGACAGCAGCAGGGAAGAAGCTGTTCTTGAGTCGGTTGGTGCGTGACCTCAGACTTTAGTATCTTTTTCCCGACGGAAGAAGGTGGAAGAGAGAATGTCCGGGGTGCGTGGAGGTCCTTGATTATGCCGGCTGCTTTTCCCCGAGGCAGCGGGAAGTGGAGACAGAGTCAATGGATGGGAGGCTGGTTTGCGTGATGGATTGGGCTACATTCACAACCCTTTTGTAGTTCCTTGCGGTCTTGGTCAGAGCAGGAGCCCATACCAAGCTGTGATACAACCAGAAAGGATGCTTTCTATGGTGCATCTGTAAAAGTTGGTGAGAGCCATGGATTCCAAGAAGAAATGAGATATAGTTCTTGGGGCTAAAGGGATCAAGGAATATGGGGGGGAATCAGGATATTGAATTTGATGATCAGCCATGATCAAGATGAATGGTGGAGCAGGCTGGAAGGGCCGAATGGCCTCCTCCTACTTCTAGTTTCTATGTTAAACCACTCTGCCTCTCCCAAATGCTTTCCTTCTATAAGACACTTCCCCCGAAGCAACCTCTTCGAGCCAAATGTTTGGTTATCTGATGCACTATAGCTCGCTGACATCCTTTGGTTTATAACACCTGCGAAGTCTTTTGGCATGTTTCATTTCACGAAAGTCACTATTTAAATACAAGATAGGGCGGTGATGGCCTAGTGGTATTATCTCCAGACTGTTCATCCAGAAACTCGGCTAATGTTCTGGGATCCGGGTTCAAATTCCGCCACAGCAGATGGTGGAATTTGAACTCAATAAAAAAAAAATCTGGAATTAAGAATCTCCTGATGACCCATTGTCAGAAAAACCCATCTGGTTCCCTTTAGGGAAGGAAATCTGCCGTCCTTACCCCGGTCTGGCCTACATGTGACTCCAGAGCCACAGCAAGGGGCAACTAGGGATGGGCAATAAATGCTGGGCCCAGCCAGCGACGCCCATGTCCCACCAATGAATAAAAAAGTTGTTGATGTATGTGCTAGTTGAGGATCGTCAAGAGATGCTATAGACCTCAATAGAAGTCTATAAAATAATGAGGGGCATGGACAAGGTAGATAGTCAATATCTTTCCCCAAAGGTAGGGGAGTCTAAAACTAGAGGGCATTGGTTTAAGGTGAGAGACACAGAAGTGTACAGAGGGGCGGCACGGTAGCACAGTGGTTAGCACTGCTGCTTCACAGCTCCAGGGACCTGGGTTCGATTCCCGGCCTTGGGTCACTGTCTGTGTGGAGTTTGCGCATTCTCCTCGTGTCTGCGTAGGTTTCCTCCCACAGTCCAAAGGTGTGCGGGTTAGGTTGATTGGCCAAGCTAAAATTGCCCTTCGTGTCCTGGGATGCGTAGGTTAGAGGGATTAGTGGGTAAATATATAGGGATATGGGGGTAGGGCCTGGGTGGGATTGTGGTCGGTGCAGACTCGATGGGCCGAATGGCCTCTTTCTGTGCTGTAGGGATTCTAAGATTCTAAGGGGCAATTTTTTCACACACAGGGTGGTGAGTGTCTGGAACAAGCTGCCAGAGGCAGTAGTAGAGGCAGGTATAATTTTATCTTTTAAAAAGCATTTAGATAGTTACATAGGTAAGATGGGTATAGAGGGATATGGGCCAAATGTGGGCAATTGGGATTAGATTAGGGGTTTTTAAAAAAAAAATAAGGGCGGCATGGACAAGTTGGGCCGAAGGGCCTGTTTCCATGCTGTAAACCTCTATGACTCTATGCCCGATGTGTTTCCCTTCTCTCTCTGTCCAGTGAGAGGAAGCACCTCGCTCTCTGTCGTGCCCGTAAGGGATGGAGTATATCCGTGGGGCTTCGACAGAGGACTGTGCCCTCTGGCTCCAAGAAACCCCTCCTCCCCCTGCTGCTGCACAGCGTGTCTGAGGTGCCCAGCCCCCTTGCCCGACCCTTGTAGGATGGCACAGCAGCGACCCCATGGCAATAACCGCTTGCGTTCTCCTGTCTCGCCCAGGTTCGCTGCGGCCGATTACTACACCATCCTCGGAATCAAATCAGATGCGACGCTGAAACAGATCAAACAGGCTTTCCTCGACCAGTCGAAGAAGGTAGGCAAAACGTGGATCTGAACTTGTCTTGGGCACATGTGGGGGAAGACGGTGGTGTGATAATGTATGAGGGGTGGCACACTGGTTAGCACTGCTGCCTCACAGCGCCAGGGACCCGGGTTCGATTCCCGGCTTGGGTCACTGTCTGGTGCGGAGTCTGCACGTTCTCCCCGTGTCTGCGTGGGTTTCCTCCGGGTGCTCCGGTTTCCACCCACAGTCCGAAAGACTTGCTGGTTAGGGTGTTAAATTCTCCCTCAGTGTAACCCGAACAGGCGCCGGAGTGTGGTGACTAGGGGATTTTCACAGTAACCTCCTTGCTGTGTTAATGTAAGCCTACTTGTGACGAATAAATAAACTTTAATATCTGGAATGCGGCAGCCATTTTGTGCACAGCAAGATCCCACATAGCAATGTATCGAACCAGATCATCTGTTAATGAGTTGACTGCGGGCAGACTTTTGATTTGATTTATTATTGTCACATGTATTAGTTGACAATGAAATGTATTGTTTCTTGCGCGCTATACAGACAAAGCATACCGTTCATAGAGAAGGAAAGGAGAGGGTGCAGAATGTCATGTTACAGCCATAACTAGAGTGGAGAGAAAGATCAACTTAGTGCGAGGTTGGTCCATTCAAAAGTCTGACAGCAGCAGGGAAGAAGCTGTTCTTGAGTCGGTCGGTACGTGACCTCAGACTTTTGTATCTTTTTCCCGACGGAAGGAGGTGGAAGAGAGAATGTCCGGGGAGCGTGGGGGTCCTTGATTATGCTGGCTGCTTTTCCCGAGGCAGCGGGAAGTGTAGACGGAGTCAATGGATGGGAGGCTGGTTTGCATGACGGACTGGGCTACATTCACGACCCTTTTGTAGTTCCTTGCGGTTTTGGGCAGAGCAGGAGCCCCATACCAAGCTGTGATACATCTGGAAAGGATGCTTTCTATGGTGCATCTGTCGCAATTGGTGAGAGTCGTAGCGGACATGCCAAATTTCCTTTGTCTTCTGAGAAAGTAGGGGCGTTGGTGGGCTTATTGGTAATGGTGGCATATGGCCTAGTAATCCAGAGACCCCAAGTTAATGCTCTGGGGGGAGTGGGGAGGGGATATACAGGTTCTAATCCCACCACGGCAGCTGGTGGGATTTAAATTTAATTCATAAAATCCGGAATTATAAAGCTAGACTCAGTAAAGGGTGGCCGCAAAACATCGATTGTCATTTAAACCACATCTGATTCACCAATGTCCCCTTTCGGGAAGGAAATCTGCCGTCCTTACCCCGGTCTGGCCTACACGTGACTCCAGAGCCACAGCAATGTGGTCGACTCTTAACTGCCCTCTGAAATGGGCCGCCCAAGACACTCAGTTCAAGGGCAAGTAGCGATGGACAATAAATGCTGGCCTTGCCCAGCGACACTCATATTCCATGAAAGACAAATTTTTAAAAATCCAGAATCCTCCGCCATTCGATGAGTTTTGTTATTCTTCCGTGGGACATAGAAATCATAGAAACCCTACAGTGCGGAAGGAGGCCATTCGGCCCATCGAGTCTGCACCGACCACAATCCCACCCAGGCCCTACCCCCACATATTTTACCCGCTAATCCCTCTAACCTACACATCCCAGGACTCTAAGGGGTAATTTTTAACCTGGCCAATCAACCTAACCAGTAAGAAATTAAAATTACACAGTGACTGACTCAAAGGGCCCGATTTTACCATTGCGTCACGCCCGAAAACGGGCGCGGTAAAGTCGGATGTGAGGCCATTAACCCAATCTGCCCATGTCCGCGCAGATGGCCAATTTATTGAGACCCAGGAATGGACACGATCCGATTTTTCACACAGAGGGTGGTGGGCGAGTGGAATCGGCTGCCGTCAGTGGTGGTGGAGGCGAACTCAATAGGGTCTTTTAAGAGACTCCTGGATGAGTACATGGAGCTTAATAGGATGGAGGGTTATAGGTAGGTCTAGAAGGTAGGGATGTGTTCGGCACAACTTGTGGGGCCGAAGGGCCTGTTTGTGCTGTAGTATTTCTATGTTTCTATGTAACCCGCACATCTTTGGACTGTGGGAGGAAACCGGAGCACCCGGAGGAAACCCACGCAGACACGAGGAGAACGTGCAAACTCCACACAGACAGTGACCCGAGCCGGGAATCGAACCCGGGACCCTGGAGCTGTGAAGCAGCAGTGCTAACCCACTGTGCTACCGTGCCGCCCCTTGGGACATGGGCGTCGCTGGCTGGGCCCAGCATTTATTGCCCATCCCTAGTTGCCCCTTGGAGGGCAGTTGAGAGTCAACCACATTGCTGTGGCTCTGGAGTCACGTGTAGGCCAGACCGGGGTAAGGACAGCAGATTTCCTTCCCTAAAGGGAACCAGATGGGTTTTTCCGACAATGGGTCATCAGTAGATTCTTAATTCCAGATTGAATTCAAAATCCACCCTCTGCCGTGGTGGGATTCGAACCCGGGTCCCCCCCAGAACATTAGCTGAGTTTCTGGATTAATAGTCTTGCGATAATACCACTAGGCCACCGCCTCCCCTAGTGACCTAACTCTACATACCCATCTTTGCCCCATATCCCTTAATACCTTTGACAAACAAAAACCTACATGTGACTCCAGACCCCCTAGATGTCAAACAATTGACCTAGCATCAATTATCCTTTGTGGAAGTGAGTTTCCAAACGCTTCCCGATCTTTCTGTGCAAAACTCCGTCCTAATCTCACCCCTGAAAGGTCAGGCTGTAACCTTTAGACTCTGACCCTCTTAGTCCCAGACTCCCTGACCAGTGGAAATAGTTTATCTCTCTCCGTCCCCCTTAATCTCCTGGAATCTCCTCTTCATCTTTGAAATTCCAGGGAATCCATCCTTCGTTTGTGTAATCTCTCCTCACACTTTAACCCTTGGGAGCCCAGGTATCATTCTGGTAAATCTACGCTCCGAGGTAGGTACGTCCTTCCTGAGGTGTGGGGCCCAGAGCTGCTCACAGTAACTCCAGGTGCGGCCTAACCCGGGCCTACGTGCAGCTGAAGCCTAACTCCTACCCCTTTTGTATTGCCGCCTTCCGGATATAAAGGGCAGCATTCCATTGGCCTTTTTTGATGGTTTTCTGGGGTTGTCCCTGACGTTTTAATGATCGGTGTCCCGGGAATCCCAAAGGGGGGAACCTGAACCATGTGGGAGCGAGTTCCAAATTCTCCCCGGAGACGGCAGAAGCCAAACTTGGCGTTGGTTATTCGGGAGCGAATGTGGACATTAGCCCAGTCAGCCAATAAGCTGAAGAAAGTCCTTTGAGAAAGTAATTGTCCCCCTGCTCACTAGCGTGGCTCAGATGGGGACTTTTCCAGTTTGATTTATTATTGCCACATGTATATAGTGAAAAGTATTGTTTCTTGCACGCTATACAGACTAGAATCATAGAATCCTACAGTACAGAAGAAGGCCATTTGGCCCATCGAGCCTGCACCGACAACAATCCCACGCAGGTCCTGTCTTATCCCAGTAACCCCACATATTTACCCTCCTAATCCCCCTCACATTAAGGAGCAATTTAGCACGGCCAATCAACCTAACGTGCACATCTTTGGACTGTGGGAGGAAACCGGAGCACCTGGAAGAAACCCACGCAGACACGGGGAGAATGTGCAAACTCCACACAGACAGTGACCCGAGGCTGGAATCGAACCCGGGTCCCTGGCGCTTTGAGGCAGCAGTGCTAATCACCGTGCCGCCCCATACCGTTCATAGAGTACACAGGGGAGAAGGAAAGGAGAGAGTGCAGAATGTAGTGTTACAGTCATAGCTAGGGTGTAGAGAAAGATCAACTTAATACAAGGTAGGTCCATTCAAAAGCCTGACAGCAGCAGGGAAGAAGCTGTTCTTGAGTCGGTTGGTCCGTGACCTCAGACTTTTGTATCTTTTTCCCGACGGAAGAAGGTGGAAGAGAGAATGTCCACCCCGGACATTTGGGGGGGTCCTTGATTATGCTGGCTGCTTTTCCCGAGGCAGCGGGAAGTGTAGACAGAGTCAATGGATGGGAGGCTGGTTTGTGAGATGGGACTGGGCTACGTTCGCAACTCTTTGTAGTTCCTTGCAGTCTTGGGCAGAGCAGGAGCCCATACCAAGCTGTGATACAACCAGAAAGAATGCTTTCTATGGTGAATCTGTAAAAGTTGGTGAGAGTCGTAGCTGACATGCCGAATTTCCTTAGTCTTCTGAGAAAGTAGAGGCGTTGGTGGGGCTTTCTTAACTATAGTGTCGGCGTGGGGGGGACCAGGACAGGTTGTTGGTGATCTGGGCACCTAGTAATGTGAAGCTCTCGACTCTTCCACTTCATCCCCGTAAACTTGGGGTTGCGAGAGGTATCGATTAAGTGTGACTGCCCTGTGCCCCCTCCAGCGATGGTGGAGCTCTGATTGTCCTTTGGTGGTCCAGTACAGTCTGGGTACCTTCGCAAAGGCCTCAGGCCACTCCCAAGAGGCCTTGGAACCTCGCCATGCAGGTATCGGCAGATCCACAGCTGAGAACAAGCCTCAGACTTTAAATTAGACGGAGGCCCGTTTCCGCGGCAACCTCTGGGCCCTGTTGTTTGGGCCTTCCCAAACTTGGGGTCTTTCAAGAACTTTGTCAGATTTGGGTTTTTCGAAGGGTGGTCATCGTTCAGACGGAGGAAACGCAGCAGCCATTTTGCGCACAGCAAGATTCCACAAACAGCAAGTGTTTTCTGACCAGAACGTTTGCTTTTTTTCAGTGATTGAGGCTCTTGTCTCTGACTGGTAGCTGCACTCTCCTGACCACGCTGGGGCTCTCTACACAGGAGAGAAGGCTGAGGGCTGACCTGACAAAGGTCATTGAAATTAGGAAGGTTAGACGAGCACTACGAGCCCATCAATACAAGACAGTGCCTAATAAATCCAGTCGGGGATTACAAGAGAAACATCTTTACCCAGGGAGTGGGGGAGAATGTGGGACTAGCTGCCACGGGGGAGTGGGGGAGAATGTGGGACTCGCTCCCACGGGGGAGTGGGGGAGAATGTGGGACTGGCTGCCACGGGGGAGTGGGGGAGAATGTGGGACTCGCTCCCAAGGGGGAGTGGGGGAGAATGTGGGACTGGCTGCCACGGGGGAGTGGGGGAGAATGTGGGACTGGCTGCCACGGGGGAGTGGGGGAGAATGTGGGACTCGCTCCCACGGGGAGTGGGGGAGAATGTGGGACTCGCTCCCACAGGGGAGTGGAGGAGAATGTGGGGCTCGCTCCCACGGGGAGTGGGGGAGAATGTGGGACTTGCTCCGACGGGGGAGTGGGGAGAATGTGGGACTCACTCCCACAGGGAGTGGGGGAGAATGTGGGACTCGCTCCCACGGGGAGTGGGGGAGAATGTGGGACTCGCTCCCACAGGGGAGTGGAGGAGAATGTGGGGCTCGCTCCCACGGGGAGTGGGGGAGAATGTGGGACTTGCTCCGACGGGGGAGTGGGGAGAATGTGGGACTCACTCCCACAGGGAGTGGGGGAGAATGTGGGACTCACTCCCACGGGGAGTGGGGGAGAATGTGGGACTCGCTCCCACGGGGGAGTGGGGGAGAATGTGGGACTCGCTCCCATGGGGGAGTGGGGGAGAATGTGGGACTCGCTCCCATGGGGGAGTGAATGAGAATGTGGGACTTCCTCCCGTGGGGGAGTGAGGGAGAATGTGGGACTCGCTCCCACGGGGAGTGGGGGAAAATGTGGGACTTCCTCCCACGGGGGAGTGGGGACAATGTGGGACTCGCTCCCACGGGGAGTGGGGGAGAATGTGGGACTTCCTCCCACGGGGAGTGGGGGAGAATGTGGGACTCGCTCCCATGGGGAGTGGGGGAGAATGTGGGACTTCCTCCCATGGGGAGTGGGGAGAATGTGGGACTCGCTCCCACGGGGGGATTGGGGGAGAATGTGGGACTCGCTCCCATGGGGAGTGGGGGTGAATGTGGGACTCGCTCCCATGGGGAGTGGGGGAGAATGTGGGACTTGCTCCCATGGGGGAGTGGGGGTGAATGTGGGACTCGCTCCCACGGGGGAATGGGGGTGAATGTGGGACTCGCTCCCATGGGGAGTGGGGGAGAATGTGGGACTCGCTCCCATGGGGGAGTGGGGGAGAATGTGGGGCTCGAGCTGAATAACGCTGATACAATTAAGATGGGGAGCTGGATAATGTGGGAGATCGGAATAGAAGGATACGGTGAAGGGGGTGAGTTGATGGAAAGTGGATGGGAGGAGCATAGGGAGTGGTATGGTGACGATAGGCTGAATGGCCTGTGTCTGTGCTGTCCCTTTGGATGTGATTCACCCATTGGGTTAATATTGGGAGCTGTAGTCATGCCTCTTGCCAGCAGCCTCTGATTTTGCTGCCCTCAGCTCAATGATCTGGAAAGTTGATTGCGAATGGAATCTGTTTGGCACTGAACCCCCCCTCCCCCCACTCCCCAGCTCCAGTTTGTTTAGCGAGTCTGCGAAGACATGCCCTATAGATGGACAACCTGATGGAGTTCACCCTGTCTTCAGCGCAGAGAGAGAGCAAATGTCATTGCACAGGGTGAGAATGACTCTCTGTTAGCTAGGGCAGTGGAAGAAAGCCCCTTTGAGAGCCCGCGGGGAGATCAGGGAGTGCCGATCCTGGAGCAACCCTCTTATCCCAGCTTGGGTCACTGCCTGTGTGGAGTCTGCACGTTCTTCCCGTGTCTGCGTGGGTTTCCTCCGGGTGCTCCAGTTTCCTCCCACAGTCCAAAGATGTGTGGGTTCGGTTGATTGGCCGTGCTAAATTGCCCCTTAGTGTCCTGGGATGCGCAGATGAGAGAGAATAATGGGACAAATATGTGGGGTTGCAGGGATAGGGCCTGGGTGGGATTGTTATTGATGCAGACTCAATGGGCTGAATAGCCTCCTTCTGTACTATAGGGATTCAGCCTCACATCCATTGACTCTGTCTACACTTCCCGCTGCCTCGGGGAAAAGCAGCCAGCATAATCAAGGACCCCACACACCCCGGACATTCTCTCTTCCACCTTCTTCCGTCAGGAAAAAGATACAAAAGTCTGAGGTCACGCACCGACCGACTCAAGAACAGCTTCTTCCCTGCTGCTGTCAGACTTTTGAATGGACCTACCTCGCATTAAGTTGATCTTTCTCTACACCCTAGCTGTGACTGTAACACTGCATTATGCACCCTCTCCTTTCCTTCTCTATGAACGGTATGCTTTGTCGGTATAGCGCGCAAGAAACAATACTTTTCACTGTATCCCAGTACATGTGACAATAATAAATCAAATCAAATATTAAGTTGATCTTTCTCTGCACCCTAGCTGTGACTGTAACACTACATTCTGCACCCTCTCCTTCCCTTCTCTATGAACGGTATGCTTTGTCTGTACAACACGCAAGAAACAATACTTTTCAGTGTCCCAATACATGTGACAATAATAAATCAAGTCAACCGACTCAAGAAATCAAATCAAATCAAATAAAAAGAGTTTTAAAGGGTTAGAATAGAGTTTTAAAAGCATAGAACAAGAGTAGAAGATAGAATGAGAGTCTGACGGACTGCGGGCTTCTTTCTGGGACGTGTCAATAATAAATCAAATCTAAGATGATGTGGGTCATTATCGCACTGCTGATTGTGGGATCCTGCTGTGCACAAATTGGCTCTTTCTTACATTATCACAGTGACTGCCCTTCCAAAGCAGTTTGACAGCTGCAGTGCTGTGCGCTGGCCAGTGACCATCACAGTGTTGCATGATGCAAATCTTCCTCCTTTTCCAGTGCCGATCAGGTGCCAGAAGAATTTCTAAGGGCAATAGCGCAACAGAGAGGGGTTTCTTAAATCCTGAAAGCAGGTGCAGGCATCGCTGGCCGGGCCCAGTGTTTATCCCCCATCCCTAATTGACCCCTTGAGAAGGTGGTGGGTGAGCCGCCATCTTGAACCCGCGGCGGAGGTGGCAGGTTTGGAAGGTGCTGAAGAAAGCGAGTTGCTCCATTGCACCCGTTTGCCTGGATAAACTCGGCTCCCAACAACACTCGAGAAGCTCGACACCATCCAGGACAAAGCAGCCCCGCTCGATCGACACGCTAACCACAAACACTCACTCCCTCCACCACCGACGCACAGTGGCAGCAGTGTGTACCATCTACAAGATGCACTGCAGCGACTCGCCAAGGCTCCTTCGACAGCACCTTCCAAACCCACCACCTCCACCACCTCGAAGGACAAGGGGGGGGGCAGCAGACACATGGGGAACACCCCCACCTGCAAGTTCCCCCTCCGAGCCACTCACCATCCCGACTTGGAAATATATCGGCCGTTCCTTCACTGTGGCTGGGGTCAAAATCCTGGAACTCCCTCCCTAACAGCACTGTGGGTGTACCTACACCACACACGGGGTCTGACTGATGTCCAATCACAATCCTGGAACTCCCTCCCTAACAGCACTGTGGGTGTACCTACACCACACACGGGGTCTGACTGATGTCCAATCACAATCCTGGAACTCCCTCCCTAACAGCACTGTGGGTGTACCTACACCACACGGGGACTGACTGATGTCCAATCACAATCCTGGAACTCCCTAACAGCACTCTGGGTGTACCTACACCACACGGGGACTGACTGATGTCCAATCACAACCCTGGAACTCCCTCCCTAACAGCACCGTGGGTGTACCTACACCACACACGGGGACTGACTGATGTTCAATCACAATCCTGGAACTCCCTCCCTAACAGCACCGTGGGTGTACCTACACCACACGGGGACTGACTGATGTCCAATCACAATCCTGGAACTCCCTCCCTAACAGCACCGTGGGTGTACCTACACCACACGGGGACTGACTGATGTCCAATCACAATCCTGGAACTCCCTCCCTAACAGCACTGTGGGTGTACCTACACCACACACGGGGACTGACTGATGTCCAATCACAATCCTGGAACTCCCTCCCTAACAGCACCGTGGGTGTACCTACACCACACACGGGGACTGACTGATGTCCAATCACAATCCTGGAACTCCCTCCCTAACAGCACTCTGGGTGTACCTACACCACACGGGGACTGACTGATGTCCAATCACAATCCTGGAACTCCCTCCCTAACAGCACCGTGGGTGTACCTACACCACACGGGGACTGACTGATGTCCAATCACAATCCTGGAACTCCCTCCCTAACAGCACCGTGGGTGTACCTACACCACACGGGGACTGACTGATGTCCAATCACAATCCTGGAACTCCCTCCCTAACAGCACTGTGGGTGTACCTATACCTCACAGGGACTGCAGTGCGTTCAAGATGGCGGCTCACCCACCACCTTCTCAAGGGGGCAATTAGGGATGGGGGGGAGGGTAAATACTGGCCTTTGTTGGTCCTGGGGAACGATTTTTTGTCATGAATTTTAGAAGGAAAAACACTGGGCGACGTTGGAGTGCCAGGAACGGTGACACAAAAGCTGGAGAACAGTAAACAAAAACTAATCAAATGCAGGAACATTGTGGCCGAAACAATCCGAGTAGGAGGAGGTCAGTAACAAAACTGCGCAATCCTCCACTCAGACCACAAGCTGTGGGCCCACGCCCGGTGGGCAAGAGCGAGGGGGAACTTTGATGTCCCCACGAGTGGTTTGGAGGAGACTCAAGGCTTTGGAAAGTCGGAGCAGCGCGGATTAATGAGCAAAGCTACGAGGAGCACGAAGGGAAGTGGCTGAGAGCTGTACTGTACGGGGGGCTGGGGGGGCACATGATGCCAGCCGTGCCACAGGGTTCACCCACACCCCCGACCCAGGGTGGCAGGTGAGGGTACCTCGCCACATGAGGCATTGCCCAAAGACAGCACAGGACAAAAAACAAAATCGGCTTGGAGTTCCTTGATTGATTCTTGTCACATGTATTGGGATACAGCCATAGAATCTCCACGGTACAGAAGGAGGCCATTCGGGCCATTGAGCCTGGACCGACCACAATCCCACCCAGGCCCTAGTCCCGTAACCCCATGCATTTACTCTGTGAATCCCCCTGACACTCGGGTCAATTTAGCATGGCCAATCCACCTAACCTGCACATCTTTGGACACTAAGGGGCAATTTAGCATGGCCAATCCACCTAACCTGCACATCTTTGGACACTAAGGGACAATTTAGCATGGCCAATCCACCTAACCTGCACATCTTTGGACACTAAGGGACAATTTAGCATGGCCAATCCCACCTAACCTGCACATCTTTGGACACTAAGGGACAATTTAGCATGGCCAATCCACCTAACCTGCACATCTTTGGACACTAAGGGACAATTTAG
>NW_027592275.1:35000-45000 GCF_964213995.1 Mustelus asterias
GTTTTTCCTGGCAATGGGTCATCAGTAGATTCTTAATCCCAGATTTTTTTTATTGAATTCAAATTCGTTAGGGGCAGAGGGGGATGCGGGGGGGTCGGGGAGGTCGCGAAAGAGGCCGGAATGGAGGAGTGCCGAGATCACAGAGGGTCGTGGGGCTGGAGAGGGGTTACAGAGATAGGGAGGGGGTGGAGGGGCTGGAGGAGGTTACAGAGATAGGGAGGGGGTGTAGGGGCTGGAGGAGGTTACAGAGATAGGGAGGGGGTGTAGGGGCTGGAGGAGGTTACAGAGATAGGGAGGGGGTGTAGGGGATGGAGGAGGTTACAGAGATAGGGAGGGGTGTAGGGGATGGAGGAGGTTACAGAGATAGGGAGGGGTGTAGGGGCTGGAGGAGGTTACAGAGATAGGGAGGGGGTGTAGTGGCTGGAGGAGGTTACAGACATAGGGAGGGGGTGTAGCGGCTGGAAAAGGTTACAGAGATAGGGATGAATGTAGGGGCTGGAGGAGGTTACAGAGATAGGGAGGGGGTGTAGGTGCTGGAGGAGGTTAGAGAGATAGGGAGGGGGTGTAGGTGCTGGAGGAGGTTAGAGAGATAGGGAGGGGGTGTAGGGGCTGCAGGAGGTTACAGAGAGAGAGGGGGTGTAGGGGCTGGAGGAGGTTACAGAGATAGAGAGGGGGTGTAGGGGCTGGAGGAGGTTAGAGAGATGGGGAGGGGGTGTAGGAGCTGGAGGAGGTTACAGACAGGGAGGGGGTGTAGGCGCTGGAGGAGGTTACAGGAGCCGCGGGCGGTGGTGAGGCTGTGGAGAGACTACGCAGGGAGGTGTGGGGGAGGGGGACACACACAGATTAGCATGAGTTTGGCAGCTGCTCGAAGGGATATTGGAAAATGGTGGGTGTGCGAGAGTTGGGGCTCACTTGTTTCTGGCCAGGATTTAGCACAGAGGGGCGCTGGCATTAGACGGAACCCCCGGCAAAGGGGGATGAGTGCAGCCTTGCCTGTGACTTCCCCCTCAGAGGCAATCCACCCTCCGTCACGGGGGTAGCTGCGATTGTGGGTGGGTGATGTTGATGTAGAAGATGAGATAAAGCCCAGTTGGTCAGAGCCTGGGATGTGAGGGAGGCCAACATTGTTACCCAGGGAGAGCTGTGTTCACATTATATATGAATGATTTGGAAGCGGGAACTAAATGTGTTATCTCCAGATTTGCAGATGATACAAAGTTGGGTGGGAGGGTGAGCTGTGAGGAGGATGCAGAGATGCTTCAGCGTGATCTGGACAGGCTGAGTGAGTGGGCATCAGCACGGCAGATGCAGCATAATGTGGATCAATGTGAGGTTATCCACTTTGGGAGCAATATTAGGAAGACAGATTATTACTTGAATGGGTGTAAATTGAGAGAGGCGGATACTCAGCGAGACCTTGGAGTCCTCGTGCATCAGTCGCTGAGAGTAAGCGCGCAGGTACAGCAGGCAGTAAAGAAGGCAAACGGTATGTTGGCCTTCATAGCGAGAGGATTTGAGTATAGGGATAGGGATGTTTTGCTGCAATTGTACAGGGCGTTGGTGAGGCCACACCTGGAGTATTGTGTGCAGTTTTGGTGTCCTTATCTGAGGAAGGATGTCCTTGCTATAGAGGGAGCACAGCGAAGGTTTACCAGGCTGATTCCTGGGATGGCAGGTCTGTCATATGAGGAGAGACTAAGTCGGTTAGGATTATATTCACTGGAGTTTAGAAGAATGAGAGGGGATCTCATAGAAACTTATAAAATTCTAACAGGGTTAGACAGGGCAGATTCAGAAAGAATGTTCCCAATGGTGGGGGGAGTCCAGAACTAGGGGGGGTCATAGTTTGAGGATAAGGGGGTAAACCTTTTAGGACTGAGGTGAGGAGAAATTTCTTCACCCAGAGAGTGGTGGGATTCACTCCCACAGAAAGTAGTTGAGGCCAAAACGCTGTGTGATTTCAAGAAGAAATTAGATGTCAGATGGCACCAGGGACTCGAGTTCGATTCTGGCCTTGGGTCACTGTCTGTGTGGAGTCTGCACGTTCTCCCCCGTGTCTGCGTGGGTTTCCTCCGGGTGCTCCGGTTTCCTCCCACAGTCTAAAGACGTGCAGGTTAGGTGGATTGGCCATGCTAAATTGCCCCTTAGTGTCCAAAGATGTGCAGGTTTGGTGGATTGGCCGTGCTAAATTGCCCCTTAGTGTCCAAAGATGTGCAGGTTAGGTGGATTGGCCATGCTAAATTGTCCCTTAGTGTCCAAAGATGTCCAGGTTGGGTGGATTGGCCATGCTGAATTGCCCTTTAGTGTCCAAAGATGTGCAGGTTAGGTGGATTGGCCATGCTAAATTGTCCCTTAGTGTCCAAAGATGTCCAGGTTAGGGGGATTGGCCATGCTAAATTGTCCCTTAGTGTCCAAAGATGTCCAGGTTGGGTGGATTGGCCATGCTGAATTGCCCTTTAGTGTCCAAAGATGTGCGGGTTAGGTGGATTGGCCATGCTAAATTGCCCCTTCGTGTCCAAAGATGTGTCGGTTAGGTGGATTGGCCATGCTAAATTGCCCCTTAGTGTCATAGGGCTTAGAATCATAGAATCCCTCCAGTGCAGAAGGAGGCCATTCAGCCCATCGAGTCTGCACCGACTACAATCCCACCCAGCCCCTATCCTCACAACCCCATGTATTTACCCTGCTAGTCCCCCTGACACCAGGTGGCAATGTAGCGGGGTAAATGCATGGGGTGCGAGGAGAGGGCCTGGGTGGGATTGTTGTTGGTGTAGGTTCAATGGGGGGGATCAGGATATTGAATTTGATGATCAGCCATGATCAAAATGAATGGTGGAGCAGGCCGGAAGGGCAGAATGGCCTCCTCCTGCTTCTAGTTTCTCTGTTTCCACGGTTTGCTGGTTGGATGGGAGATTTACAATCCTTGCTGCTTGCGCAGAAAGAGCAGGAGCTAATCTGTCAGAGGCGGCTGGGCTTGTTTTGAAACCTGACCTGGGGCTCCTTTGAAATGGTCATTTAGGCTATTCAGCCTGGCGATGGGGGACCATTGTTCCCGCCTCGCCGCCTTGCTGCAGGCTCCTGATCAGCAGGCACAGATAGCGGCCTTGTCACCACGCAAATCGATGCGGCTCCGTTCAAAGGACTGAGGCACCGGCGTGTCTTTTTGTTCGAGTGTCAGCGCCCGACTCGGCGAGGGAAAACAAGCCCCCCGGGGGCCGCGTTCTCCAGCGTCTCTGCACAGTGCAAGTGAAATGAGGTACATCCTCGGCGATGACACGCGGCCTCAGACAACAACAGGCGCTTTTGCAGGCGCGGCGTTGTGCTTCAGATCACCTCACTAGATGGAATTCCTGCGCGGAAAGCAAAACACGGTTGTTATTCGCACCGCTCTGGGTGTCACTTAACCCTTTGAGGGGCCAGCCCCTTCCCAGATTGTCACACCAGCCCAACCAGGCTGCGGTGGAGCAGCGAGATCACAAAGGCCTGTACTAGGCCCGACTGTCGGCCATCTTGAGTCACCATCAGTGTTAACAGAGCCACTAACCAATTCATTCCGGCAATTCAGGAGAAACCTCTTTACCCAGAGAGCGACGACAATGTGGGATTTGCTCCCACATTGGGGACTGGGGGGAGGGGGGGGGAATGTGGGACTCGTTCCCACGGGGAGTGGGAGAGAATGTGGGACTTGCTCCCGTGGGGAGTGGGGGAGAATGTGGAACTCACTCCCATGGGGATTGGGGGAGAATGTGGGACTCGCTCCCACGGGGGAGTGGGGGAGAATGTGGGACTCGCTCCCACGGGGAGTGGGGGAGAATGTGGGACTCGCTCCCGCGGGGAGTGGGGGAGAATGTGGGACTCGCTCCCGCGGGGAGTGGGGGAGAATGTGGGACTCGCTCCCGCGGAGAGTGGGGGAAAATGTGGGACTCGCTCCCACGGGGAGTGGGGGAGAATGTGGGACTTACTCCCACGGGGAGTGGGGGAGAATGTGGAACTCGCTTGCACGGGGAGTGGGGGAGAATGTGGGACTAGCTCCTGTGGGGAGTGGGGGAGAATGTGGGACTCGCTCCCACAGGGAGTGGGGGAGAATGCGAAACAGAATAGTAACCTCACCAAAGAAAAAGGTTTTCATAGAATCATAGAATCCCTGCAGTGCAGTAGGAGGCCATTTGGCCCATCGAGCCTGTACCGATAATAATTGCACCTAGGCCCTATCCAGCATAACCCCATGTATTTACCCTAGCTAATCCCCCGACACTAAGGGGCAATTTAGCATGGCCAATCCACCTAACCTGCACATCTTTGGACACGAAGGGGCAATTTAGCATGGCCAATCCACCTAACCTGCACGTCTTTAGACTGTGGGAGGAAACCGGAAGAAACCCATGCAGACACGGGGAGAACTTCACACCGACAGTCACCTGAGGCCGGAATGGAACCCGGCTCGCTGGCGCTGTGAGGCAGCAGTGCTAACCACTGTACCACCGCGCCTCTTTGCTATGTTGTTGCTCATGGCTCTTTTTCTGCTTGACAATCCCCCACACACACACACACGCATTCCCAAAGTGCCACACACGCATGCCCGTGTGTGCAGGCTCACTTCAGCCAGAGCTTGACGTCTGACGCTGATGAAGGCCGAGAGGCCTGCGTGGGAGTTTGGGGCCTCCTCTGACCTTGGTGACACACACGCAGGGAGTATCCCAACCAATTAGCTGAACACAGTGAGGGGGGGGGTGGTTCAGGTCAGGCAAGACCGTAACATGTCAGGATCCTTCGTCAACAGAGGACGTACAGCTATGAAAGCTCTGCAAGTTAATTAATCGGAAGGCCAGCTTTGGTTCAATAACTCCTCCTTCAGCCATTTCTCCTGATGACCGCAGCAGGATTCCCCACACAAAGGTAAATCAGCATGCCCGACAGAGTGTTAACTGGACAGATGGTCTCCCCAAATCGGCAAGGACCTCTCTCTTCAGTGACTGAGGGCCCAAGGCAGTGCGGAAACAGGTCATTTAACAGATGGACAGTTTCCGCAATCATTCACACCCGTATGCCATCAGCCACAGCCCCCTTCCCGAGACACGTCCTCATTGCTGGCTCCCTGACAAGCAGCGCGCTCCGAGACGGGGGGGGGGGGGCGTCAGGGGGTCAAGACCCGCTCCCGAAACCTGAGCACCAAAATCTCGGTCGGCGCTCCGAGGGAGTGCTTGAGGGAGTGCAGCACTGTCGGTGGAGTCAAGTGCCCTCCTTGTGTGCTGCCTGAGAAAGAGCGTGAGTGTGACTGGGTATTGAGCGATATTCCTCTACCTGATCTCTAACCAGTTACCGTGTGTGCGTGTGTGTATGTGCGTTTCCGATTCCCAGCTTGGGTCATTATCTGTGCGGAGTCTGCACGTTCTCCCCGTGTCTGCGTGGGGTTTCCTCCGGGTGCTCCGGTTTCCTCCCACAGTCCGAAAAACGTGCTGGTTAGGGTGCTAAATTCTCCCTCAGTGTTACCCGAACAGGCGCCGGAGTGTGGCGACTAGGGAAATTTCACAGTAACTTCACTGCAGTGTTAATGTAAGCCGACTTGTGACACTGATAAATAAACCAGGGAGCAACTAGAGATGGGATTGTGGTCGGGCCCAGCCAGCGACGCTCACAGCCCGTGAATGACTAAACTCTGGACTTCATTACAGCGGCACTAGACAAAACCAAAAGAGAAAATGTGGCAACAGAAAAGGCTAAACTCTCTGCCATTAACCACCTCCAACATTTCCGCTTTGAACTTTGTTACGCAACACGCGATCTTGTTTTGAAACAACATTTGGTGGAATGCAATTTGAAAACCCGGGCTCGTCAATCTGAGCAAATGCCAGAGATAATTACAGCTCTGAATATCGCACAGGCTGGCAGCCACAAAACACCAGGAGAGGAGTCCAGGCACAGTGTTCTCTCGAGCTGCCTCTCCGGGTCCTCCCTTGCCTTGCACACACCCCCCGCCCCGCCATAGCATTCCCCCTGGGAATGCCGCCGCTCAGTGTGGTACGGATCCCTAATGCTGCCCGGGTGCCCCATCCGACAGGCAGCTTCTCGGGCAGCAGGTTAGACTGCGAATCAGGGTGGCGGCGGAAGGAGGCCATTTGGCCCATCGCACCCATGCCCGCATTCTGATGCCACAGTGGTTAGCTCTGTTGCCTCACAGCGCCAGAGGCCCGGGTTGCCCCCCAGAGAGCATAGAATCCTACAGTGCAGAAAGAGGCCATTCGGCACATCGAGTCTGCACCGACCACAATCCCACCCAGGCCCGATCCCTGTAACCCCATGCATTTACCCTAGCTAGTCCCCCTGACACTAAGGAATAATTTAGCATGGCCAATCCACCTAATCTACACATCTTTGGACACTAAGGGGCAATTCAGCATGGCCAATCCACCTAACCCGCACATCTTTGGATACTAAGGGGCAATTTAGCATGGCCAATCCACCTAACCTACACATCTTTGGACACTAAGGGGCAATTTAGCATGGCCAATCCACCTAACCCGCACATCTTTGGACACTGAGGGGCAATTTAGCATGGCCAATCCACCTAACCAGCACATCTTTGGACACTAAGGGGCAATTTAGCATGGCCAATCCACCGAACCTACACATCTTTGGACACTAAGGGGCAATTTAGCATGGCTAATCCACCTAACCCGCACATCTTTGGACACTAAGGGGCAATTTAGCATGGCCAATCCACCTAACCCGCACATCTTTGGACACTAAGGGGCAATTTAGCATGGCCAATCCACCTAACCTACACATCTTTGGACACTAAGGGGCAATTTAGCATGGCCAATCCACCGAACCTACACATCTTTGGACGCTAAGGGGCAATTTAGCATGGCCAATCCACCTAACCCGCACATCTTTGGACACTAAGGGGCAATTTAGCATGGCCAATCCACCTAACCCGCACATCTTTGGACACTAAGGGGCAATTTAGCATGGCCAATCCACCTAACCTACACATCTTTGGACACTAAGGGGCAATTTAGCATGGCCAATCCACCGAACCTACACATCTTTGGACGCTAAGGGGCAATTTAGCATGGCCAATCCACCTAACCCGCACATCTTTGGACACTAAGGGGCAATTTAGCATGGCCAATCCACCTAACCTACACATCTTTGGACACTAAGGGGCAATTTAGCATGGCCAATCCACCCGAACCTGCACATCTTTGGACTGTGGGACTTTTAAAAAATTCATTCCTGGGACATGGGCGTCGCTGGCTGGGCCAGCATTTATTGCCCATCCCTAGTTGCCCTTGAAGGGGCAGTTGAGAGTCAACCACATTGCTGTGGCTCTGGAGTCACATGTAGGCCAGACCAGGTAAGGATGGCAGATTTCCTTCCCTAAAGGGAACCAGATGGGTTTTTCCCACAATGGGCCATCAGTAGATTCTTAATTCCAGATATTTTTTATTGAATTCAAATTCCACCACCTGCCGTGGCGGGATTCGAACCCGGGTCCCCCAGAACATTAGCTGAGTTTCTGGATTAATAGTCTAGCGATAATACCACGAGGCCATCACCTCCCCTCAGGGTGGGTCATTGAATATATTCAGGGCCGGGTTAGAGAGATTTCTGATCGACCAGAGGGTCGAGGGTTCTGGGGGGTAGACTGGAAAGTGGAGTTGAGGTCACCATCAGGTCAGCCGTGAATGGTGTAGCATGCTCGAAGGGCTGAATGTACTGCTGCTGCTCCGATTGGTATCTCCCTACTCCCAACAAACTGTATCTGAACCCACCCCCTTCCCTCGCCACTCTTGCCCCATAAGTGAATCCTCAGATTTCAGTTCGTGCCATTTGTCTAGTGGTGAAGAAGGCATTCGGCATGCTTGGTTTCATTGGTCAGAACATTGAATACAGGAGTTGGGACGTCTTGTTGAAGTTGTACAAGACATTGGTAAGGCCAGACTTGGAATACTGTGTACAGTTCTGGTCACCCTATTATAGAATGGATATTATTAAACTAGAAAGAGTGCATGTAAGATTTAGTAGGATGCTACAGGGACTTGATGGATTGAGTTATAAGGAGAGGCTGGATAGACTGGGACTTTTTGCTCTGGAGTGTAGGAGGCTGAGGGGTGATCTTATAGCGGTCTATAAAATAATGAGGGGCATAGATCAGCTAGATATTCAATATCTTTTCCCAAAGGTAGAGGAGTCTAAAACTAGAGGGCATAGGTTTAAGGTGAGAGGGGAGAGATACAAAAGGGTCCAGAGGGGCAATTTTTTCACACAGAGGGTGGTGAGTGTCTGGAACAAGCTGCCAGAGGCAGTAGTAGAGGCGGATACAATTTTGTCTTTTAAAAAGCATTTAGACAGTTACATGGGTACGATGGGTATGCGGGCCATTAGGGGTTTAAAAAAAAGTGCAGCATGGACAAGTTGGGCCGAAGGGCCTGTTTCCACACTGTAAACCTCTATGACTCTAGTCTTACTGATTTGTACACATGATCTGCAAAAACGGTGGTGCAGTGGCAGAGCAGGGCAGGAGGGTGTGACGAGGCAGGGTTGGCAGGGCAGGGCATATGGAGGCGCAGTGGGATGATGAGGAGTACCAGTCCAGTGGGCATGCGGTTTGCCTGGCACCGCTCCTTCAGCTCAGCTCTGGAACCTGGCTGCATCTTTGAAGGGAGCCGGGGCCCAAAGGGAGGGTCTGTGTCATGGCGGGTTCGCCGGCCTGGTTCCAGACCAGCACCGAGAGGGGCCAGATTGGCAATTGGTAACAGTGCCCGAGAAGGCCAGGCGCGTCCCACATGCCCGGAAGCGTCGACAATCATCGAGCGCACACCAAAGGGGTCTTTGGGTGTGGAGGGTGAATGGGCCGACTAGTTTGCTACAGCGCCGGTGTATTTAATGGCGTGTCAGTTCTCGGGTTTTGGAGTGCACCTGCTGGTCTGGAACGTGCGGAACAAAGAGGTCTCGACCCAGCTCACCGAGCCCCGTGTGTCGCGATAAATCGATTCTTCGTCCCCCTCCCGAATCTGCGAGACCCTGCTACCTCGCAGAGAGGCAACAAACCAGCTTAAAAATAACCCAGGGAGCGGGGGCGCTGCTAAGAGGCCCAGAATGTTCCAGCGAACAATACAATTCCGGGACATAATCGTCTTAGGGGGCGGCACAGAGGTTAGCACTGCTGCCTCACAGCGCCAGGGACCCAGGTTCGATTCCCGGCTTGGGTGACTGTCTGTGCGGAGTCTGCACGTTCTCCCCGTGTCTGCGTGGGTTTCCTCCGGGTGCTCCGGTTTCCTCCCACAGGCCAAAGATGTGCAGGTTAGGGTGGATTGGCCATGCTAAATTGTCCCTCAGTGTCCAAAGATGTGTAGGTTAGGTGGATTGGCCATGCTGAATTGCCCCTTAGTGTCCAAAGATGTGCATGCTAAATTGTCCCTCAGTGTCCAAAGATGTGTAGGTTAGGTGGATTGGCCATGCTAAATTGCCCCTCAGTGTCCAAAGATGTGTAGGTTAGGTGGATTGGCCATGCTAAATTGCCCCTTAGTGTCCAAAGATGTGTAGGTTAGGTGGATTGGCCATGCTAAATTGCCCCTTAGTGTCCAAAGGTGTGTAGGTTAGGTGGATTGGCCATGCTAAATTGCCCCTTAGTGTCCAAAGATGTGCAGGTTAGGTGGATTGGCCATGCTAAATTGCCCCTTAGTGTCCAAAGGTGTGTCGGTTAGGTGGATTGGCCATGCTAATTGCCCCTTAGTGTCCAAAGGTGTGTAGGTGAGGTGCATTGGCCATGCTAAATTACCCCGAATGTGAGGAGGATTAGCAGGGTAAATGAGGGTTACAGGAATAGGGCCTGGGTGGGATTGAGGTTGTTCCAGACTTGATGGGCAAAATGGCCTCCTCCTGCTCTGTTTGGATTCTATCAAATATAGTCTCTCCGCAATGGCTTTCGCAGCATTAAACTAACTCCGATTCTAACGGCAGTGTTTTATAATACTCTCGTGTGCGTTAATGATGC
>NW_027592275.1:52500-58606 GCF_964213995.1 Mustelus asterias
CACACACTAACACACGCGCGCACACACTAACACACTAACACACGCGCACACACACACACACTAACACACGCGCACACACACACACACTAACACACACACTAACACACACACTAACACACACACACTAACACACACGCGCACACACACACACACACTAACACACACACACACACACACTAACACACACGCGCACACACACACACACTAACACACACACTAACACACACGCACACACACTAACACACACTAACACACACGCACACACACACTAACACACACACACACACACACTAACACACACACACACACTAACACACACACACACTAACACACACGCACACACACTAACACACACACACACTAACACACACGCACACTAACACACACGCACACACACACTAACACACACACACACTAACACACACGCACACTAACACACACGCACACACACACACTAACACACACACACACTAACACACACACACACACTAACACACACGCACACACACACACTAACACACACGCACACACACACACTAACACACACGCACACACACACACACTAACACACACGCACACACACACTAACACACACGCACACACACACACTAACACACACGCACACACACACACCACACACACACACACACACTAACACACACGCACACACACACACTAACACACACGCACACACACACACTAACACACACACACACACTAACACACACGCACACACACACACACACTAACACACACGCACACTAACACACACATGCACACACACACACACACACTAACACACACATGCACACACACACACACACACACTAACACACACGCACACACACACACACACACTAACACACACATGCACACACACACACACTAACACACACATGCACACACACACACACGCACACTAACACACACGCACACACAAACACACAGTGCTCCGCTACCTTCTCAGTAACTCTCTGCAACCTTGCCTCCTTCGATCAGAGGAATTTAAAAGAGCTTGCCCTGTCCTCCCTCCCCCATAAGCAGCTGGAGACAACGTGCTGGACAAGATCCCTTCTGTGGACGCTGCTTTTTCGGCCTGAGCTGTCAGCTCTCTCTGCGCTCATCTGCAGTGTTAGGCAGCTGGATGCAGTCATGGCAGCCCCCCCCTGCTCGATGGACACCCCGTCCACCACCTTCAACACTCACTCCCTCCACCACCGACGCACAGTGGCAGCAGTGTGTACCATCTACAAGATGCACTGCAGCGACTCGCCAAGGCTCCTTCGACAGCACCTTCCAAACCCGCCACCTCTACCACCTAGAAGGACAAGGGGGGTGCAGCAGACACATGGGGAACACCCCCACCTGCAAGTTCCCCCTCCGAGCCACTCACCATCCCGACTTGGAAATATATCGGCCGTTCCTTCACTGTGGCTGGGGTCAAAATCCTGGAACTCCCTCCCTAACAGCACTGTGGGTGTACCTACACCACACACGGGGACTGACTGATGTCCAATCACAATCCTGGAACTCCCTCCCTAACAGCACTGTGGGTGTACCTACACCACACACGGGGACTGACTGATGTCCAATCACAATCCTGGAACTCCCTCCCTAACAGCACTGTGGGTGTACCTACACCACACACGGGGACTGACTGATGTCCAATCACAATTGACATTGAGGGAGAGATTATTGTTGCCGCACCAGTTCACCAGATTCTGTATTTCATTCCTGTCCTCCGTCTGGTCATTGTGTGAGATCCGACCCACTACGGTGGAATCCCCGCTGGCCAAGCCAGCTGAATGGTGTACGGAAACACTCGGTAATTGCGGATAAGCAAGGTGACTTTCCCAACATCTTCATTCGCTAAATCCCTGCCCGCTGACAACGCGTGAGAATTTCACTGAGCACATCACATTGCGAGCACAGAATCAGACCATTCAGCCCATCTGCTCCATGCTGGATTTTACACTCCCGCCACCCCCTCATCATCTCCTCTCCCTCCCCTTCACCATATCTTTATATTCCTTTCCCCTCCGAGTGTTTATCCAGATCCCCCCCTCCCCCCATTCAAATATATCGACACTATTCACCTCACTCGCTCCTCATGGGAGCGATTCCCACATTCTCCCCCACTCCCCCGTGGGAGCGAGTCCCACATTCTCCCCCACTCCCCGTGGGAGCGAGTCCCACATTCTCCCCCACACCCCCGTGGGAGCGAGTCCCACATTCTCCGCCACTCCCCATGGGAGCGAGTCCCACATTCTCCCCCACTCCCCGCGGGAGCGAGTTCCACATTCTCCCCCACGCCCCCGTGGGAGCGAGTCCCACATTCTCTCCCACTCCCTGCGGGAGCGAGTCCCACATTCCCCCCCACTCCCCGTGGGAGCGAGTCCCATTCTACCCCACTCCCCGTGGGAGCGAGTCCCACATTCTCCCCCACTCCCCCGTGGGAGCGAGTCCCACATTCTCCCCCACTCCACTGTGGGAGCGAGTCCCACATTCCCCCCCACTCCCCGTGGGAGCGAGTCCCACATTGTCCGCACTCCCTGTGGGAACGAGTGATTCTTGTATCGACGGCCCCTCCTGATTCTGGTCTCGCCTGGTTACGGCATCCACCTTTCCATGCAGGAGTGGGGGGGGCACAACCATTTTTCCCGGGGTGGGGGAGCGGGCAAGTAGACTCCCATTTGCATCTGAATGATCCTTCCGCCCGACTCCAGCTTCCCGCTAAACGGGTTCGGCCTATTTTTGAGGCTTGGGGGAAGAGTTGGATTCGCCACCAGATTCCCCCCACCTCCCTCTCACCCCCAGCACTTCGCCACAGATACTTTTCGAATCGACAACGTGAGAATAAGTTTGCTGTCTTTGGTTCTGACCCTGCTTCCCGAGGGATTTCTGCCAGTTACACAGAGGCAGTTCACGCTGCGGGACATTATTCCAGCTGGCCCCTTCAAATGGGAAGTAATCTCTCCCTTTTGTTTTGACACATTAATGATGGAGCCAAATATTTATCCACGCTGGTGAACCGATTGTCAAATACTCTGGATCTGCTTCTTTCTCCCGCCAGGCGTTTATTGTGCGGGCTCCCACAGAGTGGCAAAGTGGGGTTTCACTTCTGCTCTGGGTTCTGTCCTCACCCTGTCGGAGGTGGGAACGTCCAGTGCTCTTCCAGTGGGCGTTAAAGTGGACGGATTTAAAATCCCCAACTTTACCTTCAAATCCCGACCTGGCCACCTGGCCCCTCCCTTTCCCTGCCGCCTCCCCCAGACCCCTGGGATATCCCTCATGGTTGAGTGTCCCGATTTCCTTCAGTCCGTCATTTGGAAGGGGTCAGGCCTTCAGGTTGCCTAGGCCCGAAGTCCTCCAATCTCTCTCACTCTGTCCCTCTCTCTCTCTCACTCTCTCTGTCCCTCCCCCCGCACCTCCTCTCTCACTCTCTCCCTCTGTCTCTCACACTCTCTCTCTCCCCCCTCTCTTTTTCTTGTCTCTCTCTCTGTCTCTCTGCCTCTCTCTTTCTCTCTCACTCTTTCTGTTCCTCTCTCTCACTCTTTCTGTTCCTCTCTCTCACTCTCTGCTTCTCTTACTCCGTCTCTTCACTCTGTCTTTGTTTCTCTCTCTCTCCCTCTGTCTCTCTCTCTCTCTCTCCTCCCCTCTGTCTCTCTCTCTCTCTCCTCCCCTCTGTCTCTCTCTCTCTCTCCTCCCCTCTGTCTCTGTCTCTCTCTCCTCCCCTCTGTCTCTGTCTCTCTCTGTCTCTCTCTCTCTGTCTCCCTCTCCCTCTGTCTCTCTCACAGTGACACAGTGGTTAGCAGCACTGCTGCCTCACAGCGCCAGGGACCTGGGTTCTATTCCATCCTTAGGTGACGGTGTGGAGTCTGCAAGTTCTCCCCGTGTCTGCGTGGGTTTCATCCGGGTGCTCCAGTTTCCTCCCTCAGTCCAAAGATGTGTGGGTTAGGTGGATTGGACGTGCTAAATTGTCCCTTAGTGTCCAAAGATGTGTGGGTTAGCTGGATTGGCCATGCTAAATTGCCCCTTAGTATCCAAAGATGTGCAGGTTAGGCAGATTGGCCATGCTAAATTGCCCCTTAGTGTACAAAGATGTGTAGGTTAGGCAGATTGGCCATGCTAAATTGTCCCTTAGTGTGCAAAGATGTGTAGGTTAGGCAGATTGGCCATGCTAAATTGTCCCTTAGTGTACAAAGATGTGTGGGTTAGATGGATTGGCCATGCTAAATTGCCCCTTAGTGTCAAAGGCAGCATGGTGGATCCTCTGGATTAATTGACCGGGCCTCTGCACTGTGCGAGTCCTTTAGCATAAACCCGGCACAGTGGTTAACACTGAATCACTGTCTGTGCGGAGTCTGCTCATTCTCCCCGTGTCTGCGTGGGTTTCCTCCGGGTGCTCCGGTTTCCTCCCACAGTCTGAAAATCGTGCTGGTTAGGTGCATTGGACATGCTAAATTCTCCCTCAGTGTACAGAACAGTGCTGGCGTGTGGCGACTAGGAGATTTTCACAGTAATTTCATTCTGGTGTTAATGTTGACCTACTTGTGACATGAATAAATGAGCTCTAAAACTTTAAACCTGGCCTCACTGGATGTGCACTTTGCAGCTGAACTCACTGGATATAACCGGTTGCGTTGGAATCTGGCTGATTCCCACTTCCTCCACCAACCGGCCCAACAGCTTGACAGTGAGATCAGTCCAGGGACTCTGAGCAGCTGGATCAGCACTGACTGCAACTCAGTCCTGACATTGTCTGGTTTGCATCATTCATTGCTGCAGCAAAGCGCTAGGGAGGTTCCGGTCCAGATTTGCCATCACTGAAATACTTACCGCATAACTTGTACAAAGTACTTCTTAATCATACTGCAGACAGCTAGATATACTTAAGGGTGATTCGAGGAATATCTCTTTCACTTGAGATTGAGGTAAACAATCACTTGATCTCATATGATCATTTTCATGCAGGTTTTATTTTGGAACCTCAGTATGCTGAATGCTTTGTATTCATTAATGAAGTCTGTGAAAGCACAGCATTCCAACAACCATCACTCCAATGGAAAAGGGAATGACGTGTGGTTTAAATCATAGAATCCCTACAGTGCAGAAGGAGGCCATTTAGCCCATCAAGCCTGCACTGACAACAATCCCACCCGGGCCCGATCCCTGTAACCCCGCGTATTTACCCCGCCAGTCCCCCTGACACTAAGGGGCAATTTAGCATGGACAATCAACCTAACCTGCACATCTTTAGATTGTGAGAAGAAACTGGATCACCCGGAGGAAACCCATGCAGACACGGGGAGAATGTGCAAACCCCACACAGTCACCCGAGGCTAGAATTGATCCCGGTTCCCTGGCGCTGTGAGGCAGCAGTGCTGGCCACCGTGCCGCCCTTAAGTGTTGACTAATTCACCCATTTTTGCCCAGTGATAACAGAGCCATCCCACTAGACTAATAATCACTCCCTTTGGCTGGATTGCTTGGAGAATGATGGGAAATGCGTACAAGATGGCCTGCAATGCCTCATTATCCTGATGAAGAGTCCTCAAGCTCCTTCTCCTGACTGCAATTACTGCCTACCAAACACAAGCAAGGGGCTTTGGTGCGAGGGACAAGGTTTAAAGAGATCTACAAGGCAAGTTTTTTGCACAGAAGGTGGTGGGTTCCTGGAACTTGCTGCCGGGGGATGTAGTGGAAGCAGATACAATAGTGACCTTTAAGGGGAGTCTTGACAAATACATGAATAGGATGGGAATAGAGGGACATGGTCCCTGGAAGAGTAGGGGGTTTTAGTTCAGTCGGGTAGCATGGTTGCCGAAGGGCCTGTTCCTCTGCTGTAATTTTCTTTGTTCTTTGTTCTTCAATCTCTTTTCAATCCTCTCTCTATACCAGGTTGCCCATTGGCAGCTGGTATTAGCTCTCTGGATGCAATGGTAAATTGTCCCATTGGAGTCAGAGGGCCCTAAACTCCCTTTCCCTCAGCTCAGCAGTAATCACCCACTGAACGCCTTTACATGGAACAGTTGACTCAATCCTGGGGACCTTCCTGTGTCCTCAGGATCCTTCATTGCTCTTTTAAACTGGAGCAATACCCTCG